>NC_041392.1:11823286-11832041 GCF_002162155.2 Triticum dicoccoides
GGGGTGCTGTTTCGGGGTCCGGGTGTCGTGTCGGGGTCGGGGTCGGGGTGTCGGGGTCAGGGGGTCGGTTGTCGGGTTGTGGTGTCGGGGTCGGGGTGTCGGGGTGTGGTGTCTGTTGGAATTATGCCCTAGAGGCAATAATAAATTGGTTATTATTATATTTCCTTGTTCATGATAATCGTTTATTATCCATGCTAGAATTGTATTGATAGGAAACTCAGATACGTGTGTGGATACATAGACAACACCATGTCCCTAGTAAGCCTCTAGTTGACTAGCTCGTTGATCAATAGATGGTTACGGTTTCCTGACCATGGACATTGGATGTCCTTGATAACGGGATCACATCATTAGGAGAATGATGTGATGGACAAAGACCCAATCATAAGCCTAGCACAAGATCATGTAGTTCGTATGCTAAAGCTTTTCTAATGTCAAGTATCATTTCCTTAGACCATGAGATTGTGCAACTCCCGGATACCGTAGGAGTGCTTTGGGTGTGCCAAACGTCACAACGTAACTGGGTGGCTATAAAGGTACACTACAGGTATCTCCGAAAGTGTCTGTTGGGTTGGCACGAATCGAGACTGGGATTTGTCACTCCGTGTGACGGAGAGGTATCTCTGGGCCCACTCGATAGGACATCATCATAATGTGCACAATGTGATCAAGGAGTTGATCACGGGATGATGTGTTACAGAACGAGTAAAGAAACTTGCTGGTAACGAGATTGAACAAGGTACCGGGATACCGACGATCGAATCTCGGGCAAGAATCGTACCGCTAGACAAAGGGAATTGTATACGGGATTGATTAAGTCCTTGACATCGTGGTTCATCCGATGAGATCATCGTGGAACATGTGGGAGCCAACATGGGTATCTAGATCCCGCTGTTGGTTATTGACCGGAGAGTCATCTCGGTCATGTCTGCATGTCTCCCGAACCCGTAGGGTCTACACACTTAAGGTTCGGTGACGCTAGGGTTATAGAGATATTAGTATGCGGTAACCCGAAAGTTGTTCGTAGTCCCGGATGAGATCCCGGACGTCACGAGGAGTTCCGGAATGGTCCGGAGGTAAAGAATTATATATAGGAAGTGCTATTTCGGCCATCGGGACAAGTTTCGGGGTCACCGGTATTGTACCGGGACCACCGGAAGGGTCCCGGGGGTCCACCGGGTGGGGCCACCTACCCCGGGGGCCACATGGGCTGTAGGGGTGTGCGCCTTGGCCTGTATGGGCCAAGGGCACCAGCCCCAAGAGGCCCATGTGCCAAGAGATGAGGGAAAGGAAGAGTCCTAAAGGGGGAAGGCACCTCCTAGGTGCCTTGGGGAGGTGGGACTCCTCCCTGGCCGCACCCTTCCTTGGAGGAAGGGCCAAGGCTGCGCCCCCCTCCCTTGGCCCTATATATAGTGGGGGGAAGGGAGGGCAACCACACCTAAGCCCTGGCGCCTCCCTCTCCCTCCCATGACACTTCTCCTCCTCCCGCAGCGCTTGGCGAAGCCCTGTTGGAATCCCGCTACTTCCACCACCACGCCGTCGTGCTGCCGCATCTCCATCAACCTCTCCTCGCCCCTTGCTGGATCAAGAAGGAGGAGACGTCGCTGCTCCGTACGTGTGTTGAACGCGGAGGTGCCGTCCGTTCGGTGCTAGGATCATCGGTGATTTGGATCACGACGAGTACGACTCCATCAACCCCGTTCTCTTGAACGCTTCCGCGCGCGATCTACAAGGGTATGTAGATCCACTCCTCCCTCGTTGCTAGATGACTCCATAGATAGATCTTGGTGACACGTAGGAAAATTTTGAATTTATGCTACGTTCCCCAAAAGTGGCATCATGAGCTAGGTCTATGCGTAGTTTCTATGAACGAGTAGAACACAAAGTAGTTGTGGGTGTTGATTTTGTTCAATATGCTTACCGTTACTAGTCCAATCTTGATTCGGTGGCATTGTGGGATGAAGCGGCCCGGACCGACCTTACACGTACTCTTACGTGAGACTGGTTCCACCGAATGACATGCACTAGTTGCATAAGGTGGCTAGCGGGTGTCTGTCTCTCCCACTTTAGTCGGATCGGATTCGATGAAAAGGGTTCTTATGAAGGGTAAATAGCAATTGGCATATCACGTTGTGGTTTTTGCGTAGGTAAGAAACGTTCTTGCTAGAAACCCATAGCAGCCACGTAAAACATGCAAACAACAATTAGAGGACGTCTAACTTGTTTTTGCAGGGTATGCTATGTGATGTGATATGGCCAAATTATGTGATGAATGATATATGTGATGTATGAGATGATCATGTTCTTGTAATAGGAATCACGACTTGCAAGTCGATGAGTATGACAACCGGCAGGAGCCATAGGAGTTGTCTTTATTTATTATATGACCTGCGTGTCATTGAACAACGCCATGTAATTACTTTACTTTATTGCTAACTATTAGCTGTAGTAGTAGAAGTAATAGTTGGCGAGACAACTTCATGAAGACACGATGATGGAGATCATGGTGTCATGCCGGTGACAACGATGATCATGGAGCCCCGAAGATGGAGATCAAAAGGAGCAAAATGATATTGGCCATATCATGTCACTATTTGATTGCATGTGATGTTTATCATGTTTATACATCTTAGTTGCTTAGAACGACGGTAGTAAATAAGATGATCCCTCATTAAAATTTCAAGAAAGTGTTCCCCCTAACTGTGCACCGTTGTGAAAGTTCGTCGTTCCGAAGCACCACGTGATGATCGGGTGTATAGATTCTTACGTTCGAATACAACGGGTGTTGACGAGCCTAGCATGTACAAACATGGCCTCGGAACACATGTGAAACACTTAGGTTAACTTGACGAGCCTCGCATGTACAGACATGGCCTCCGAACACAAGAGACCGAAAGGTCAAGCATGAGTCGTATGGTAGATACGATCAACATGAAGATGTTCACCGATGTTGACTAGTCCGTCTCACATGATGATAGGACACGGCCTAGTTGACTCGGATCATGTAATCACTTAGATGTCTATCTGAGTGGGAGTTCATAAGATGAACTTAATTATCTTGAACATAGTCAGAAGGTCTTCGCAAATTATGTCGTAGCTCGCGCTTCAGTTCTACTGTTTAGATATGTTCCTAGAGAAAAAATTTAGTTGAAAGTTGATAGTAGCAATTATGCGGACTAGGTCCGTAAACTGAGGATTGTCCTCATTTGCTTCATAGAAGGCTTATGTCCTTAATGCACCGCTCAGTGTGCTGAACCTCGAACGTCGTCTGTGGATGTTGTGAACATCTGACATACACATTTTGATAACTACGTCATAGTTCAGTTAAACAGTTTAGAGTTGAGGCACTGAAGACATTTTGAAACGTCGCGAAACATATGAGATGTTTCGAGGGCTGAAATTGGGATTTCAGGCTCGTGCCCACGTCAAGAGGTATAAGACCTCTGACGATTTTCTTAGCCTACAAACTAAGGAGAAAAGCTCAATTGTTGAGCTTGTGCTCAGATTGTCTGAGTACAACAATCATTTGAATCGAGTGGGAGTTGATCTTCCAGATGAGATAGTGATGTTTCTTCGAAGTCATTACCACCAAGCTACTAGAGCTTCGTGATGAACTATGATATATCAGGGACATATATGATGATCCTTGAGATATTTGCGATGTTTGACACCACAAAAGTAGAAATCAAGAAGGAGCATCAATTGTTGATGGTTGGTGAAACCACTAGTTTCAAGAAGGGCAAGGGCAAGAAGGGATACTTCATGAAACGGCAATTCAGCTGCTACTCTAGTGAAGAAACCCGAGTTTGAACCCAAACCCGAGACTAAAGTGCTTCTGTAATAAGGGGAACATCCACTGGAGCAGAATTACCCTAGATACTTGGTAGATGAGAAGGCTGGCAAGGTCGATAGAAGTATATTGGATATACATTGTGTTAATGTGTACTTTACTCCTAGTAGCACCAGGGTATTAGATACCGGTTCGGTTGCTAACTGTTAGTAACTCGAAGTAAAAGCTACGGAATAAACGGAGACTAGCTAAAGGTGAGCTAACGATATGTGTTGGAAGTATTTCCAATGTTGATATGATCAAGCATCGCACGCTCCCTCTACCATCGAGATTGGTGTTTGCGTTGAGCATAGACATGATTGGATTATGTCTATCGCAATACGGTTATTCATTTAAGGAGAATAATGGTTACTCTATTTATTTGAATAATACCTTCAATGGTCTTACACCTAAAATGAATGGTTTATTGAATCTCGATCGTAGTGATACACATGTTCATGCCAAAAGATAGTAATGATAGTACCACCTACTTGTGGCACTGCCACGTAAGTCATATCGGTATAAAACGCATGAAGAAGCTCCATGTTGATGGATCTTTGGGCTCACTCATTTTTGAAAAGTTTGAGACATGCGAACCATGTCTATTGGTGTATATGCATGAAGAAACTCCATGCAAATGGACCATTTGGACTCACTTGATTTTGAATCACTTGAGACATGCAAATCATACCACATGGGCAAGATGACTGAAAGCCTCGTTTTCAGTAAAATGGAACTAGGAAGCAACTTGTTGGAAGTAATACATTTTGATGTGTGCAATCCAATGAGTGCTGAGGCATGTAGTGGATATCGTTATGTTCTTACTTCACAGATGATTTGAGTAGATGTTGAGTATATTTACTTGATGAATTACGAGTCTGAATTATTGAAAGGTTCAAGTAATTTCAGGGTGAAGTTGAAAGATCGTCGTGACAAGAGGATAAAATATCTATGATATGATCATAGAGATGAATATCTGAATTACGAGTTTGGCACAGAATTAAGACATTGTGGAAATTGTTTCACAACTAATACAGCCTGGAACACCATAGTGTGATGGTGTGTCCGAACATCATAACTGCACCCCATCGGATATGATGCATACCATGATGTCTCTTATCGAATTACCACAATAGTTTATGGGTTAGGCATTAGAGACAACCACATTCACTTTAAAAGGGGCACCACGTAATTCCGATGAGATGACACCGTGTGAACTATGGTTTAGGGAAACCTAAGCTGTCATTTCTTAAAAGTTTGGGGCTGCGACGCTTATGTGAAAAAGTTTCAGGCTGATAAGCTTGAACCCAAAGCGGATAAATGCATCTTCATAGGACACCCAAAACAGTTGGGTATACCTCCTGTCTCAGATCCGAAAGCAATAAGGGATTGATTCTGGAATCGGGTCCTTTCTCGAGGAAAAGTTTCTCTTGAAAGAATTGAGTGGGAGGGTGGTGGAGACTTGATGAGGTTATTGAACCGTCTCTTCAACTAGTATGTGGCAGGGCACAGGAAGTTGTTCCTGTGGCACCTACACCAATTGAAGTCGAAGCTTATGATAGTGATCATGAAACTTCAGATCAAGTCACTACCAAACCTCGTGGGATGACAAGGATGCGTACTACTTCAGAGTGGTACGTGATCCTGTCTTGGAAGTCATGTTGCTAGATAACAATGAACCTACGAGCTATGGAGAAGCAATGGTGGGCCCGGATTCCGATAAATGGCTCGAGGCCATAAAATCCGAGAGAGGATCCATGTATGAAAACAAAGTGTAGACTTTGGCGGAACGGCTCGATGGTCGTAAGGCTGTCGAGTACGGATGGATTTTTTAAAAGGAAGACGGACAATGATGGTAGGTATCACCATTAAGAAAGCTCGACTTGTCGTTAAGATGTTTCCCGACAAGTTCAAGGAGTTGACTACAATGAGACTTTCTTACACGTAGCGATGCTAAAAGTCTGTTGGAATTATATTAGCGATTACTGCATTATTTATGAAATCTTGCAGATAGGATGTCAAAACATTGTTTCCTCGACGATTTTCTTGAGGAAAGGTTGTATGTGATACAACCGGAAGGTTCTGTCAATCCTGAAAGATGCTAATAAGTATGCAAAGCTCCAGCAATCCTTCTAAGGACTGGAGTAAGCATCTCGGAGTTGGAATGTATGCTTTGATGAGATGATCAAAGATTTTGGGTGTATACAAAGTTTATGAGAAACTTGTATTTCCAAAGAAGTGAGTGGGAGCACTATAGAATTTCTGATGAGTATATGTTGTTGACATACTGTGGATCAGAAATGACGTAGAATTTCTAGAAAGCATATAGGGTCATTTGAAAGGTGTTTTTCAATGGAAAACCTGGATTAAGCTACTTGAACATTAAGCATCAAGATCTGTAAGGATAGATCAAAACACTTAATGGTACTTTCAAATGAGCACATACCTTGACATGATCTTGAAGGTGTTCAAGATGGACCAGTCAAAGAAGGAGTTCTTGCCTAAGTTGTAAGGTATGAAGTTAAGACTTAAAGCTCGACCACGGCAGAAGAAAGAGGAAGGACGAAGGTCGTCCCCTATGCTTTTGTCATAGGCTCTATATGGTATGCCATGCTGAGTACCACACCTGATGTGTGCCTTGCCACATATCTGGCAAGAGGGTACAAAGGTAATCTAGGAGTAGATTACCAGATAGCGGTCTAAATTATCCTTAGAGGAATAAGGATATGTTTCTCGGTTGTGGAGGTGATAAAGAGTTCGACGTAAAGAGTTACGTCGATGCAAGCTTAACACCTATCTGGATAGCTCTGAGTAGAGATACCGGATACGTATAATGGAGCAACAATTTAGAATAACTCCAAGTAGAACAGTTATTTGAAATGGCTCCAAATATAGTGTAGTAGCTGCATCTACAAGATGACATAGAGATTTGCGAAGTACATACGGATCTGAAAGATTCAGACCCGTTGACTATAACATCTCACACAAGCATAACATGTTCAAACCCAGAACTCATCGAGTGTTAATCACATGGTAATGTGAACTAGATTATTGACTCTAGTAAACTCTTTGGGTGTTAGTCACATGGGGATGTGACCTTGAGTGTTAATCACATAGCGATGTGAACTGGATTATTGACTCTAGTGCAAGTGGGAGACTGTTGGAAATATGCCCTAGAGGCAATAATAAATTGGTTATTATTATATTTCCTTGTTCATGATAATCGTTTATTATCCATGCTAGAATTGTATTGATAGGAAACTCAGATACATGTGTGGATACATAGACAACACCATGTCCCTAGTAAGTCTCTAGTTGACTAGCTCGTTGATCAATAGATGGTTACGGTTTCCTGACCATGGACATTGGATGTCATTGATAATGGGATCACATCATTACGAGAATGATGTGATGGACAAAGACCCAATCCTAAGCCTAGCACAAGATCATGTAGTTCGTATGCTAAAGCTTTTCTAATGTCAAGTATCATTTCCTTAGACCATGAGATTGTGCAACTCCCGGATACCGTAGGAGTGCTTTGGGTGTGCCAAACGTCACAATGTAACTGGGTGGCTATAAAGGTACACGACAGGTATCTCCGAAAGTGTCTGTTGGGTTGGCACGAATCGAGACTGGGATTTGTCACTCCATGTGACGGAGAGGTATCTCTGGGCCCACTCGGTAGGACATCATCATAATGTGCACAATGTGATCAAGGAGTTGATCACGGGATGATGTGTTACGGAATGAGTAAAGAGACTTGCCGGTAACGAGATTGAACAAGGTATCGGGATACCGACGATCGAATCTCGGGCAAGTATCGTACCGCTAGGCAAAGGGAATTGTATACGGGGTTGATTAAGTCCTGACATCGTGGTTCATCCGATGAGATCATCATGGAACATGTGGGAGCCAACATGGGTATCCAGATCCCGCCGTTGGTTATTGACCGGAGAGTCATCTCGGTCATGTCTGCATGTCTCCCGAACCCGTAGGGTCTACACACTTAAGGTTCGATTACGCTAGGGTTATAGAGATATTAGTATGCGGTAACCCGAAAGTTTTTCGGAGTCCCGGATGAGATCCCGGACGTCACGAGGAGTTCCGGAATGGTCCGGAGGTAAAGAATTATATATAGGAAGTGCTATTTCGGCCATCGGGACAAGTTTCGGGGTCACCGATATTGTACCGGGACCACCGGAAGGGTCCCGGGGGTCCACCGGGTGGGGCCACCTACCCCGGGGCCACATGGGCTGTAGGGGTGTGCGCCTTGGCCTGTATGGGCCAAGGGCACCAGCCCCAAGAGGCCCATGCGCCAAGAGATGAGGGAAAGGAAGAGTCCTAAAGGGGGAAGGCACCTCCTAGGTGCCTTGGGGAGGTGGGACTCCTCCCTGGCCGCACCCTTCCTTGGAGGAAGGGCCAAGGCTGCGCCCCCCTCTCCCTTGGCCCTATATATAGTGGGGGGAAGGGAGGGCAACCACACCTAAGCCCTGGCGCCTCCCTCTCCCTCCCATGACACTTCTCCCTCCTCCCGCAGCGCTTGGCGAAGCCCTGTTGGAATCCCGCTACTTCCACCACCACGCCGTCGTGCTGCTGGATCTCCACCAACCTCTCCTCCCCCTTGCTGGATCAAGAAGGAGGAGACGTCGCTGCTCCATACGTGTGTTGAACGTGGAGGTGCCGTCCGTTCGGCGCGCTAGGATCATCAGTGATTTGGATCACGACGAGTACGACTCCATCAACCCCGTTCTCTTGAACGCTTATGCGCGCGATCTACAAGGGTATGTAGATCCACTCCTCCCTCGTTGCTAGATGACTCCATAGATAGATCTTGGTGACACGTAGGAAAATTTTGAATTTATGCTACGTTCCCCAACAGTGTCGTGGTTGGGGGGTCAGGGGGTCAGGTGTCGGGGGGTCGGGGTC
>NC_041392.1:11832836-11839810 GCF_002162155.2 Triticum dicoccoides
GGAGGAGAGGAGAGAACAGAGAGTAATGGACAGGGGGATGGGGCCGTTAGTTAGGCCCTTCTTTGCCGTCCGCCTATCTTTGCCGTCCGCCATTATCTCCCTTTGCCGTCCGCTAGCGGACGACAAAGAGGTGGGGCGTTAAGTTTTTTTAAACGGGCGGGGGGTGGGGGCCACCTCTCTCTTTGCCGTCAGCCAGCGGACGGCAAAGTTTCTTTGTTGTCTGCTGGCTGACGGCAAAGAGCCGGCTGATGGCAAAGGTCTGTTTTACCATCTGCCATTTCTTTGCCGTCCGCTTTTCGGTAGCTGATGGCAAAGAGCTTCTTTGCCGTCTGCTAGCCGACAGCAAAGAGCTGGCAGATGGCAAAGTAGCTGCTTCCAATAGTGGTTACCGGTCCATTTTGATGATCCCCGTGCTTGGTTTCTGCCTGAAAAAATGGGACAAGAAAGGGGCTCCCAGTCATCAGCTCCCCTGTGGCGGGCTCCCAAGCCTGTCTTCGAGGCCATGGTGCTGTCGGCCATGGAGCAAGTGCGGGATGGTGTTGATCGCCTCTCCATGGGTGATGGGGTGGAAACTGATGCAAGCCAGAAGATGCAAGATGAAGGAACTCAAGTTGTCACTGATGCTAAGGCTACCCCCATAGGCAAAGCTGATGAAACAAATGCCTCGGAGTCTCCAACACCACCGAATACCCTACCCCCAACGACGGGGAATGTGCCTGTTCCTATCAGCACCGGATCTGGGCATGTGCAGGATAAGGTTGATGTGGTAGTGCATGATCCCAAGATGGTGTCTGGGGCTGCGACAGGAGGGGAGATGCCGCCCTTCACCAACACCAGCGACCTCGATACTCTTGCAATTGGCACCCTGCACCCAAACAACATCACTCATATCATCCCCGGGGATGATGGAAGTCCTCTTGCAATTCATGCAGTGGAAAAACAGCTGCTGGAGGAATCAAAGGTTGATCCTGATGAAGACAAGGAACACACGAGCACCATTAAAGATAAGCTATTTGCTTCAAGGGGTACAACACCAAGTAAGGTTGACACCAAGAATGGTGGTAAAGGTATGGTCGGTTCAAGAGTAATAAGCAGTGGGCGTAGGGGGCATAGTTGCTCTGAATCCAATGTAAATGTAACTGAAAGTAGGGCTGCAAAGATTGTGCAATCTGCTCTAGGCAAAAGGCAGGATAGAGCTATAGATGAGAGTGAGAGTTTCTCATGCAAACTTGTAAGCAGGAAGAAGTTATGTAGCGGTCAGGACGAGAAGCAAGGCACAGGCCAGAAAGGTGGAAAGGCGGCAACCGATCCTGGGGCCATCGGTACTCTGACGGGCGCGAGTGGCGACGCCCATCAGGAGACATGAGTCTCCTCAGCTGGAACTGCCGGGGTTTGGGGCAACCCCAGACAGTTCAAGAACTCGTGCGCCTCGTACACACTCATTGCCCAAAGATCGTCTTCCTGTCAGAAACTCGGCAATGTGAGGAGAAAGTGAAGAGAATAAAGTGCAGAATAGGACTGAAGCACTGCCTTACGCTTGATGGTAAGGGCAAAGGTGCGGGCATTGCCTTGTATTGGGATGAGTCAATAAATATAAAGTGTTTGTCGTATGGTCCCCGCTATTTTCATGTGTTAGCGTCTGATGATCCACATGGCCCGTCATGGCATGGTACTTTTGTATATGGTAAACCAAGAGCTCAAGATAGGCACCACATGTGGTCCCTTCTGAGAAGGATTGAAACAATGGCCAATGAAACGTGGTTGATGATCGGTGACTTTAATGAGACGAGGTGGCAATCTGAACATTTCTCCATGACTAAAAGATCTGAAGGGCAAATGGCAAGTTTTAGTAGGGTGCTCAGTTTTTGTGAGGGAGATGGGGACAGAAAGAAGCTAAAGAGGGATACAGAAGGAGTTGAGGGAGAGGGTTTTCTGATCAATGAGAAAGCAGGGCTGCCGGCACAGCTCCGCGAGCAGAAATGAGAATTGTGGCGTGGAACTGCCGGGGGCTCGGGAACATGCCGGCAGTTCGAGGTCTTCTGGAACTCCTGAAGAAGGAGGATCCTGATGTAATTTTTCTTTCAGAAACTAGGATGAATAAAAATAAAGTGGAACGACTTCGCCAAACCTTGGGGATGCCACACCTCGTCTACAAGGTTTGTGCTGGGAAGAGTGGTGGACTAGCTATGCTTTGGAAAAGAGAAGTGAACCTGAGTCTAAGATGGCTTGGAAGAAAGCACATTGATGTGACGATCGAAGAAGATGATGGATACAAATGGAGACTTACAGGCATCTATGGTGAGCCTAGAACTGAACTCAGGGAAGATACGTGGCGTCTTTTACGTACCCTTCATCAGCAAGAAAGGCTACCCTGGATATGTATGGGGGATTTCAACGAGATCCTCTACAACTTTGAGAAGCAAGGAGGGGTGCCTAGAGCCCAAATTCAGATGGATCGGTTTCGTGATGCTTTAAATTTTTGTAACCTGAACGACCTTGGTTTCGAGGGTGATGTATTCACTTGGCGCAATAATAATTTCCGTTTGGATGGTTACATTCGTGAGCATCTTGATAGGGCTGTTGCAAATCCTCAATGGTGTATGCGTTTTCCAGGTTACAAGGTACGCAATGGCTGCCCTGAACATTCAGACCATCGCCCGATCATCCTTGATGTTCATGGTGCGACCAAAAAGAGCAGACCAAAGCCGAACAACTTGAATAAGAGGTTCGAAGCTCGCTGGCTTCTTGAGGATGATTGTGAACAAGTGGTGACTAAGGCGTGGGAAGATGCAACAAGGAGTGGTGAAGGTAAGGTGATGGAACGCCTAAAGGTGGTGTCCAGGAGCTTGGATGAATGGAGCAGAGAAGTGTTAGGAGACTTACAGAAAAGAATCAAAAAGCTACGAGCTGAATTGGAGGAATGCCGAAGAAGCAACCTTTCAGAAGCGAGTGTCAGGAAGGAGCAAGTGGTGCGGTTTAAACTTGGGCGTCTTGAGGAGCAGCTGGACGTGTTCTGGAAAAAACGTGCCCATGTGGGATGGTTGACAAAAGGGGACCGAAACACCAAGTACTTTCATGGGTTTGCCTCATCGCGAAAGAGAAACAATCGGATCACAAAGTTAAAAGGAGATGATGGGGTGGAGGTAGAAGGGGATGAGGGCTTAAAGGCCCTCGTATCTAACCATTTCTTTGGCTTGTTTACCCCCATGACAGGTACAAATATTGGGCAAGTACTACAACATGTTCTTCCCCGAGTCACACCTGAGATGAACAATTTTTTGTTAAAAGAGTACACAGCCCAGGAAATCAAGAATGCACTAGATGATATGGGTGATCTTAAAGCCCCGGGGGCTGATGGTATGCCGGCAGTGTTCTACAAGAGATTTTGGGGTACGGTGGGAGAAGTTGTGGTCCAAGAAGTTCTAGACGTGTTGCAGGGCGGCAGTATACCCGACGGATGGAATGAAACTATTGTTGTGCTCATCCCGAAGGTTCGGAACCCAGAAAGGATCAAGGATCTTCGCCCTATTAGCCTGTGCAACGTGGTGTATAAACTTGTACCCAAAGTTCTTGCCAACCGACTCAAGGTGATCTTGGATGAGCTCATTTCGCCTAACCAGAGTGCTTTTGTCCCGAGGCGATTGATTTCGGATAATACTATCTTGGCCTACGAGATGACACATTATATCCGCAGAAAGAGGAGTGGGAAAGATGTTTACATGGCTCTCAAGTTAGATATAAGCAAAGCTTACGACCGGGTTGAGTGGCCCTTTTTGGAAGGAATGATGACAAGGTTGGGCTTTGCAGGGGAGTTTGTACAACTTATTATGCAATGTCTCACCACTGTTTCATACCGGTTTAGAGTGAATGGTGACTTAACTGAAACCATCGTTCCGGGCAGAGGTTTACGACAAGGCGATCCAATCTCGCCGTATCTCTTCTTAATCTGTGCTGAAGGTTTCTCAGCTTTGTTACATCATGCAGAAATGGAAGGGCATGTTCGCGGTATTCAACTTGCCCCTGAAGCTCCCCGGGTCAGTCACCTCCTTTTTGCTGACGACTCGCTGCTTGTCTTGGAAGCTATAGTGCATAGTGTGCAGGCCATTAACGGGATCCTACAGGCCTATGAGGAAATCTCAGGACAAGTGATAAATAGAGAAAAGTCGGCTGTCATGTTCAGTACCAATGCCAAACAGTGTGTCAAAAACTTATTGTTGCAGGAACTTCAGCTAGGTGCTGAAACGAAGGAAGGCAAATATTTGGGGCTGCCAACATACATTGGAAAGTCAGCGAAGAAATGCTTCACATACATTAAGGACAGCATTGTGAGCAGACTTCACGGAGGCATGGAAAGATGTTTGTCTATGGCTGGGAAGGAGGTTTATGTTAAGGCAGTTGCCCAAGCCATTCGCCCTATGCTATGGCGTGCTTCGATCTTACTAAATCCTTGTGTGATGAAATAAGTCAGTTCATATGTCGGTACTGGTGGAACCAACAACCAGATGAGAGGAAAATGCATTGGGTCGGATGGGAAAAAATGAAACTATCAAAGGAGGACGGCGGTCTTGGGTTTAGAGACCTCCACTCATTTAATTTGGCTATGCTCGCGCGCCAAAGTTGGCGATTACTCCAGGCCCCAGACTCCCTTTGTGCTCGTGTCTTACGAGCCAAGTATTACCCCGGTGGAAAATTGCTATATGCTGAACCAATGACGGGTATGAGCTACATTTGGCGTAGTGTCCTAAAAGGGCTGCAAGTACTCAAGAATGGGATCATTTGGTGGATTGGGGACGGAACTAATGTGAGGATCTGGGAGGACCCATGGATACCAAGAGGGACTTCTCGTAGGCCGGCCTCGCATCAGGGTGCAAATTTGCTCACCAAAGTGTCTGAATTAATTGATCCAGGCACAGGGAGGTGGGATATAGATTTGGTGCAAAACTGTTTTCATCCAGATGATGTACAGACTATTCTCCAAATTCCAATTTGTGACCAAGCTGAAGATTTCATAGCCTGGCACTTTGATAGCAGGGGAATTTTTTCGGTCAAATCAGCATATAAAGTCCAGGTGCAGATGCTAAAGGACGAGGAGACAAGGCAACAGGGACACAGCTCTAATCCTGAAAATCGACATCCTGAACTTTTCAAAGCCTTATGGAAAGTGCACTGCCTGCCGAGAGTTCATCATTTCCTCTGGAGACTCGCTCACAATAGCCATCCGATGTACATGAACATCAAGCGACGTGGTGTGAACCTGGACACCAGATGTGCAGTCTGTGGTAAGTTTTTTGAGGATGGGGGACACCTTTTCATCAAGTGCAAAATGGTCAAGCAAAGATGGCGTGCTTTGTTACTTGAGGATGTTAGAATCAGACTTCTGGACTGTACTTCAGCTAAGGACTGTCTATCACTAATTTTCAGTCTACCTCATGACCAAATGCTGTTGTCAATAGCTCTTGTTTGGTGCTGGTGGTCAGAGCGTAACAGAGGCAATCACGGGGAGAAAAGGCTGGAGGTCGAAGCGTTTCGTTATACGGTTCAGCACCATGTGAATGAATGGACAGAATTCCTGGTTCCTAAGCCAGCGGCCGTAATGACACAGGAACAAGTCTGGATGAAGCCCCCCCCAGCATATGGTGAAGATTAACACTGATGCTGCGTTTTCGGAGCGGTCTGGTGCAGGGGGCTGGGGTCTTATTTGCAGAGACGATGCTCATGATATTCAGTTTGCAGCAGCAGGAGGTAAACATGATTTTGGTGATGCCTTGCAGGCTGAAACTTTTGCCCTGTCTCAGGCTGTATCGATGGCAGATCGGCTTGGAGTGGGTCGAGCTATCTTCGAGACTGACTCCTTGGTGCTTATGCAAGCTGTTACCTCTAACACCTATGATCTAGCGCCTTTGGGAATCATGTTCAGTGACATTAAGTTCAGGCTTCAAACTCTGTTCATAGATGCCCGCGTGGTGTATGTGACTAGATCCTGTAATAAGCCTGCGCATGTGCTGGCTATTATGGGTTCGGGCTTAGCTGATGGTGAGCGCAAAGAGTGGTTCACTAGTTACCCGACTGATGTACTCAGTGCAGTGACCGGCGATCAGGCCGTGTCTTAATGGAATACAAGTGTTCCATTTCAAAAAAAAATAAAAAAAAATAAAAGTGATACGGCATCGCCCATGAGATGAACCGAACTACACTGCAATTATACTTTTTAACAGCCGAAATAGAGCTCCCGCCTGCCGGGCAAACTGCAAACCGCGGAGACGACAACCCAGCCGACCTACGTAATGAGCAGCCTATACTTGGGAGCACACCCGGCTTGAACTGCACCACACTACCATGCCAATCTGCACAGTTGACCCCAGCACACTGCAAACATCATATAACCATCAGACCAAATGACGCTACCTGATGCAGTATAGGTACACAACACTCTCATGGAAAACAAAAGTGTTCAAAGACTGTATTTTGTTCGGTGGTTGTCTAACCTGCCGAGACAGAGCTCCATCGACGGACTGCACGCCGGGCCAGCGAGCTGCACCAATGTGACGGACGTACTGCACGCCATCGGGGGGCCGGACTGCGCATGCGCCGGTGTGCACTGCGAAGAGGAGGTGAGGGCACGAGGTCGGGCCGACCGGGCGAACGGAGTGCAGATCACGGCAGCGCCACATGGGAAGGTAGGGGCAGCGAGGGATCCCTCCATGGTCATTTGCCGTAGGTAGGTGGAGGAGCTTCCCGCGGCGGGGAATCGTGCGGGTCCACAGCTGCCCGGTTGCGGCCTGGCGTGGGGCAGGAGGAAGGTGGCCACGGGCGGCGGGGCTGGATCCAGACGGATCTGTCGCAGGGGAGGCACTAGGAGGCGGGGGCGCTAGGTGTGATCACCATCGAGGGGGAGGGGCTGATGGCCGGTGGCTTGTGGCGGCAGCGCTGGAGCAGGTAACCGGCGGATCCGGCGACACAGAGGATGGATGGGG
>NC_041392.1:11840055-11871028 GCF_002162155.2 Triticum dicoccoides
GGCACTAGGGTGGGGCGGGGCAGAGGAAGAAGGTTTGTTTTGGGGGGGATCGGTGGCGGGGGAGGCGCCTGGTTCGTGGTGGTGGGAGAGGAGGCGTCCAGCGGAGAGAAGAAGTTGGTTCGGTGGGGTGGGGTGTTATCAGAATAAGAAAAGTGTTATTAGAATAAGGTCTTAAAAAGATATTATTAGAATAGACCCATCATATATATATATATATATATATATATATATATAATTACAAACTCCTAAAAAATTACCATATTAATTAGATTTTATAAGCCGTCTATCTGGTGGGACCGAATTATTACGGTGTAGATCCAATCATAAAATCATCAGCTAGAAAAAAAAAAGTTTTCCTCGGCTGTAAAACAAAAGGAAAAAAACTAATACCGTTAGATCGTAAGATTAAATCTAATGGTTAAGATCTAATACAACAGCCAGCACACGTAACTGATCAAGCCTGTACGTAATTACAATATCATGCTCTGTCATGCCTGCAACAAAAGTAAGATCCTTCTGGTGAATTTGATTATGGCTACGTATTGCTCTCCTGCCCTAGCTCGCATGATATGATCCAGGTGGAAAAAGGTGAAGATTGGGCGAAGTTCAGACTAATGTTTGGTGTCTAGGTTTCCTGCTTTCTTCGGCATCTCTTTTGTGTTGTCTCTAAGGTTATAGTTTAATTATATAGTACCATAACGACGGGTAATTTGTTACAAGATGATAAAATTGATTACTTAATGACATGCTACTAGACGCACGTGTTGCAGATCACTGTACGTACAAATTCTGAACCGTGATTTTGTTTTGATGCTTTAAAGTAGTCCGCCTCTAGCTTGCTATTGTTATTCGATGCAGTACTCTACAAAAATATCCAAGGCAGATGAAAATTTCAGTCCTAAGTGAAATAAAGTTTGATGCAGGTGTTCAGTCTTGCAGTGGTTGCTTTCATGCCGACTCAACTGTGTAGAAAGAAGATCTGAACATGCATGATAAAGGATGTTGGAATTAGGTATATTCTTTAATTTATCCTTATTGTGCAGCCTTAATTTCCTACTCGAGTTGGCTTGATTATAATTTTTTATATGCAACGCCATGGTTGATATTAGCATAATCTTGGCTAGGTTTATATTTCTCTGTTATTTGATTTTTTTTTTCAAAAAGGAGGTTTAAACCCCCTGCCTCTTCTGTTTAGTCCAGTATAATAGTCCGGCTAATATTAGTACTTGCCTATGTACATGTGTTGCTAGCTTGTGTCATAATTGGGCTAGGTGATGTCCAGCTAGGTGTTGCAGTTTGGCCCTGTAATTGTGTTAGTAGCAGGCTGTGTCCAGGTTGGTTTAGAATTCTGTACTTCTGTATGAGCAGGTTTAGGTTCATTTTTTTTTTTGAACACCAACTTATATTAATTAACCAACCACACCAGTACACTCATTCGATACAATATTCACCACACAGAGCGGTACATCATTAACAAGAATATCATCTAATCTATTGTCAAAGCTATACTTAGCGATTAAATGAGCCACCATATTGGCCGTACGGCTAATCTTTGACAATTGAAGATTGTTGATCAACTTCGAGATACTCAACGCTTCCATTTTCAGGTCACGCATAGCAGACCTGTCATAGTCCCCCGATGCAAGAGACGCTACCACAAAAGCGCAGTCAGTCTCTAAAATTATAGGATTATGAAGAGAAATACCTATGTAGAGACCGACAATGCAAGCTCTAAGCTCCGCTTCCTCCACGCTTTGACAGGCACCAATGAAATCCCACGACCAAACAATAACTTCCCCTTCCTCGTCCCTGACCACCACCCCCACACTGGCTTCTCTAATGGACTCCACGAAGCTAGCATCGACATTAATCTTGAACCAACCTGCAGGAGGCGGGGACCAGCCACTACTCGCATCCAGAGAATTAGGAACTCCGCTAATCCGGACCAACAACCCTTTTCCTTTATTTTGAAAATCCACCGGCCTCGGAGAATGATATGCACCAAAGGACGCCCAATAACTCTCCACAAAGCAAGCAGAAGCTGAAACTGATTCCTTTCCTTTACCAAAGATCAAATCATTTCTCAAATGCCAGGTCCTCCAGAATAAGAATATAATTTGGTCTCGCATTACGGGGTTTAATTGACTCAGGAGAACAATAAACCAATCATACCCCGTATATCTAAAAACCTCCTCATCAGGTAGAGCCCAAATGTTCCTCATGGCCATGCGAAGCGCAAGCGCCTTCGGGCACAAGACAAGCGCATGGAAGGTATTTTCATCCTCCATGCCACAAATAGAACATGTACTAACAAAGTCTTGATGATGCGCCACTCTATTAACCTGTACGGACAAGCTATTGGAAGCAACCCTCCATGCAAAAATACGAATCTTCTGAGGAATGTTTGCCTTCCAAATAATATTCCAAATTTTCCTCTCCGTCCCTACCGCCTCACTGGATTGAGCTTCATCCTCTTTGGTATCCTTAAGGGTGAGCGCTAACTTGTACGCACTCCTAACTGAGAACAACCCTGACTTTTCATAATGCCAAGCAACAAAATCTGCCTCCCCATTTGATTGGATCCGCATCCTCAAAATCTCATCCGCATCATAAGGGTAAAATAAAGGCCTAACCAGCTCCTCATCCCATCTCCTTTCACCACTCATGAACAATTCCTCAACCCATTTAACTCTAGTTCTATTCTTCTTTGCAGAGATTTTAAGTCCAGAAGCTCTAGGAAGCCAATTATCTCTCCAAATATGTATATTAGCCCCATCACACACTCTCCAAATAACTCCGGATTTAAGTAGCTCCAACCCATGGAGAATACCTTGCCATGTGAGAGAAGCCGACTGCGGAAAAGCTGTGTCTAAAATATGCCCCTGTGGATAATATTTTGCCTTGATCACTCTGGCACACAGAGATTCCGGATTCACCACCAGCCTCCATGCCTGCTTCGCTAAAAGAGCCTGGTTAAATAATCTGAGATCCCGAAAATCCATACCACCCTCCGCTTTAGGCTTTGTCATCTTATCCCAAGCCAACCAATGAGTCTTCCTTCTGTTTTCCTCATCCCCCCACCAGAAATTCCTTATAATCTGAGATAATTCCTCGCACAGAGACGCCGGGAATTTAAAAATACCCGTAGCATACACCGGAAGAGCTTGCAGAACAGATTTAATCAACGTTTCTTTTGCCCCACAAGAAGCATATTTCTCTATCCAGTCCGATAGTATTTTGAGAGCTTTGTCCTTAGTGGATTGAAATTTGCCCGCCTTCATTCGACCTTGAGGCACCGGTAAACCAAGATATTTGTCCTCAAATCCTTCGTCGGTAATGCACAAAATTACCATAACAGCCACTTGAACTTCCATACTACATTTTTTACCAAACATGATAGAGCATTTATCTGGGCTCAACAATTGGCTAGTCCCTTTCTCATATGTTGAAATAATATTTTTAATTGTCAAAGCTTGATCAATGGCTCCCTTGAAAAATAAAAGACAGTCATCTGCAAACAATAGATGTGAAATACCCGGCGCTTGCCTGTTCAGTTGGCTGGGATATTCATTGGCCCGTGTCGCTGCATGTATATGTGCAGCTGGTCCTGAGTTTTGTAACAGTGGGACACTTTTCTTCTACCAAACTTCCATGCATCCTCTCCCATGATCCTGATCTCTAATACGTAGAATAAAAAATTCCAATTCTATTGATAATATCTGTGTCTCCCTTCATCGTACGGACCTCTAGATCCACAGTTATTCAATCCAGCCCATGACATTGTCCATCGAGGAACCACTAATGCCCATGGTACGAGTAAAGAAAAAGTTATCTATCAATCCAGTTCATTTTTGTGATGTCTTATACATGGACTATGCTTCTGACATCTATCTTATATGCGTATTGTGTTTCTCACGTTCTATCTTGGGCCTGATTTGATGGGTTTAATAAGAATACAAACTGATTCGTTTTCTTTTTTTAAGGTTCCCAGGATAATATCAATTGATTTTATTTTCTACGAGATTCTAATTTTAACCAGGTATGTTCTCTTTGTTTTGAGTAATTTATGTGAAGGATGACCTGTTAATTGGTTCCTAGGCTAGGATCATTGTTGGGCACAGGTTATTATCTGCAAGACAGAAAATGATCATGTTCCATGCAATGGACTTTGCAGATACGCAGTTTTTTTACCTTATCCAAACAAGCAACCAGATCACGAAATTGACGAGATTCTACTTAACCTTTTCTGAATGCCTGATACTGAATTGGAACAAAACTATGGCAACCCTGGCATGCAAAATAGGCCCATGCGCGAATCATATATCTCATGAGGTGACCGTGGTTCCCAAGTTTACATTGCATAATACATTGGAGGTTAGAGTTGTCTATATTCTCTGGAGCTGTTTTTCTAATTGTTAGGGTACTCAATTTTGCATTGTTAATAAGTAACAACTGTACGTGACATCAGTCCGTGCACTCTAACTAAGTCAATCTTCCTCCGAAATATGATGAATGTATGCTTGGTTTAGAGAGTAGATAGATATACTAAATATGTTTTGTTCCGGGTATTTGCAGCATAATCAGATTATTTTCCCAGTAACCTGACAGAAAATAAAACCCATGGCAGTCAAACCCAATACACTTCGGGTACCCAAACTAGACGCAACCGAATTCTAGGGTACCAAGTTATAAAGGTCAATCTTACATACAAGCAACGGAACTAAACATGTATGTAAGAGTAATCTACAATCACGGAAGATATTTTCTTATTTTTACATTGTTTTTTGGAACGTGTACGTGAGAAGGTTTTTTTTAATGTCATGTCTCTACTGGAGTCATCAATTTTGTGGAGTTTCCAGCATAGTTGGCAAAGCCTAGAAACAACTCGGCATTGTGTGCCGAGTTCTGTTCTCGGCAAAGGCACTAGACAAACACTACAATAGCCATTGCCGATTATAAAAAATGAGTACTTGGAAAACTACCACGTGAGCAATAATACGCATGTTAATTCGTTGAACACATATATAGGGTGGCAGATAATGGACATGAGTTATGTGCGCCGGTTTGTTTGGTTTGATAAATACGATTTTACGTAAATATTGTATATGTAGTTCGGTAAATACAATATGGATGTATAATTTGTTTTTGTTTCATTATATACCAAATTATAAGGAAGGTTTTTGTACATACACCATGAGCCAAAAGTTCATGTGAATTCAAAATATAGAGCAAACAGTTTACTTTTGTCCATATATATGGTAATATATTTGTATTAAACTATTAGGATACCACAATATAATTAAAGGGGACATGTCTAGATCAACACATTATGGTACGACGGAAGCAAAGGAGATGCACAAAAGTGCAATCATCGAAACATGTACAGATGTTCAACCACATTACTATTTTCTCTATGCATGCTTTTATTATATCAGTTGGAGACTGGGATTTTGTCTTTTTAGGAAAAAAATCAGAACAAGATAAATAGTCTTAAAAATGGTCTGTGATATGTGCATATATTCCTTTTCTCTTTAAAAAGGTCTAACTGTTTTTGTTGTTCATACTATGAGGCTCTTTCATCTTATATCTAAAGTAAAGTTCTTAATTATTGTAGACACCGTTCGGAGGAGATGTCAAGTGAATGAACTATCAGTGGTTTTATTTTCAATGTGTTGAAGGCAATATATACCAAGATTAGAGGTTATTAAATAATTAAATTATTTCATGTATATATAGAACATTTGAGTATATGCGTCATTTCATATTCTCTTTTTATGTATTAAATTTTGACAAAAATAATATTTGAATATTAAACATATATTGTCATTGGACAAGATGTAACTGTTCCAATAGAAATTTGGGAATTCTCAATTTCCTTACTCCCGGTAAATAAAATTTCGTCTCAAAACTTCATCCCATTGTAGGTAACTAAACTAGCCCGTGTGAATGAACAGGTTGACGACTAGTAAGACCTAACCGTAATTTCCAATATGCTTCAAAAGACCATATTAATGTGTCCTTTAGATAAATTATACACTAGTTAGTTGATATGTTTTAATTATGGTGTGAAAATTGGACCACCCTGATAAAAAATCCTGGCTATATGATGTAGGGTAGAACCCTAATCGCCCGATCTTTCACGAAAGGAGCGGAATCCCGCGAAGAATACGAAGAACACAAAGGGGAAACACAAGAGGAACACTCAAACTAACAAGAACAAGTCGCAAAAGTGCTAAATCCTCGGATACATAGACCAATGCACGGTCCACGGTCAACTAGGGACGATACACATTAACCGGTCTTCTCTGTGAGGAGGTCTTGATGTTCTTCCCTAAAGAGGGGTCTTGAATCCGCTTGGGGGATCTTCTCCGATGGAGGCTCGAATCTCCGTGGAGAAGGTAACCAAGTGGATGAGCAAAGCTCTTACAACAACATGAGCTAAACCTTTGCTAACCCTAGTTAGAAGGAATAGGTGGAGCATTTATAGTCTTAGTGCAAAAGAGGGGGCGAAGGGGTACATGGGCTGCGGCCCAATACGAATCAGCGCACAGGCGTCACACCGGTCGTTCGGAGGCTCGCGAGGGTCCGGACGTCCGGTGCTTGTCGGACGTCCGTAATTTCGGCTCGGGTGTGCTTCGGTCGGACGTCCGGTCGGGGTCGGACGGCCGAGCGTCGTCGGTCGTCCGAGGGGCTCCGGAAATCCGTATATTTGTCTCGGGTGCGGGGGCGTCGGTCGTCCGAAGAGGGCCGAACGTCCGGAGCCTGGAGGTCGTCGGACGTCCGGTCCAGGCCGGTCGTCCGGAGCCTGTAGCTTCCTCTTCATCATTTCTTCTTCTCCATCTTCACGTCCATCTTCCTCTTCTTCTTCTCCTTGCTCCTTAGCTTCTCCATGGTACCTGAGCATGCACAAAGTATCTGTATGAGGTAGTAGCCATGTCTCATGTGTATCAAAGTGGAAATGTGAGAGGAGTGATGTCACCTCGGTTTCGAGAGCTCTTGCACGTGCTCGTGTCATGGGTCCAAAGAGGTGTCGTAGGAGATGTAGTTGGGTCCATGGGGATGGCCTTGGGATGCTCCGCATCATCTCCCCTCCCTTGGGGAAGATCCGTCCTCTGATCAAATTCTTCATCACCATGGAACGGAGAGAGATCTTTGACGTTGAAGATGTCGCTCGCGTTGTACTTGTCATGTGGAATGTCGATCTTGTATGCGTTGTTGTTGTAGCGTGCAAGCACCTTGAAGGGTCCATCCATGGGTGGTCGAATTTTGGACTTGCGTTCTTTGGGGAAAGCGGTCCTGGTGAAGGTGTAGCCACACGAGATCTCCAATGTTGAATAGCATAGGGTGCTTGTTGACGTTGAGCTTGGCCGCAATGCGTTGTACTTGGCGCTCGATGGTGTTTCTTGTATGTTCATGCACCTTCTTGAGATGTGTCGCGCATGCACTTGCGTCCAAATTGATCCGCTCTTGTAGTGGTAGAGGAAGAATGTCCAATGGTGAAAATGGGTTGGATCCGTAGACGACCTCAAAGGGGGACTTGCCGGTAGTTGAGTGTCTTGCTCGGTTGTAGGAGAACTCGGTGATAGGTAGGTACTCCTCTCACTCCTTGATGTTCTTCTTGATGAGTACCCGAAGTAGAGCAGAGAGTGTGCAGTTCGTAACTTCCGTTTGGCCGTCGGTTTGTGGATGATACGCGGTAGAGAAGAGTAGCTTGATTCCTAGCTTGGCGCATAGGGTCTTCCAAAAGTAGCTAAGGAACTTGACGTCACGGTCCGAGATGATAGTCTTTGGCACTCCATGTAGACGCAATATTTCCCTACAAAAGAGATTAGCAACATGTGAAGCATCGTCTATCTTGTTGCAAGGAATAAAATGTGCCATTTTTGAGAAACGGTCCACAACGACAAATATTGAACCTTTCCCATTTCAAGTCCTAGGCAAACCAAGTACAAAGTCCATGCCAATGTCTTCCCTTGGTTGGTATGGAATTGGTAGAGGCATATAAAGGCCATGAGATTGAGCTTTGGACTTAGCTTTGCGACATGTAGGGCATCGGTTGGTGATGCGATTGACGTCACGAAACATCTTGGGCCAAAAGTAGTTATTCGAGAGCGTAGCGAACGTCTTGTCGCGTCCGAAATGTCCCATTAAGCCTCCTCCATGAGATTCTTGCAAAAGCAACAAACAAAGAGAAGACTCAGGGATGCAAAGTTTGTTAGCTCTCATAAGATATCCATCTTTGATGTAATAGTGTTCCCAAGATGTATGCGACAAACACTTGGCATAAGGAGTAGTAAAAGTTGCATCATGCTCATACAAGTCTTTGATATGCTCGAAGCCAATGACATCTAACTCAAGTTGGGTAACAAGCATGCATATGCGGGAAAGAGCATCCGCTATAATGTTTTCCTTACCTTTGATGTACTTTATGACATAAGGAAAGAACTCAATAAATTCACTCCATTTAGCATGACGCTTGTTCAACTTGGTTTGACCCTTAATATACTTGAGAGTCTCATGATCGGTATGAATGATAAACTCGTGGGGACGAAGGTAATGTTCCCATTCATGCAAATCGCGCGCTAAAGCATATAGATCTTTGTCATAGATAGGGTAATTGAGTTGCACTCCGGAAAGTTTCTCACTAAAGTAAGCTATGGGGCGCTTCTCTTGCGTTAACACACCTCCTATGCCATTACCGCTAGCATCGCAATGAATCTCAAAGGGTTTGTCAAAGTTGGGTAAAGCAAGCACGGGAGCATGAGTAAGAAAATTATTAAGCTCGTTGAATGTGGTATCTTGGGATGGTCCCCAAACAAAAGGCACATTCTTCTTGCTCAAAGCATGCAAAGGCGAAGCAATGGTGCTAAAATCCTTCACAAAGTGACGATAGAAACCCGCAATGCCAAGAAAACTATGCACTTGATGCAAGTTGATTGGTTGTGGCCAAGTCTTAATAGCATTGATCTTGGACTCGTCAACATGAACACCCTTAGAAGAAACAACAAAACCCAAGAAAACGAGCTCGTCAACGCCAAAAAGGCATTTCTCCATATTAGCATAGAGTTGCTCTTTTCGAAGAGTTTGCAAAATGGTTCGAACATGGGTGACATGATCGCTAAGAGATTTGCTATAAACAAGGATATCATCAAAGTAGACCACAACAAATATACCAATGTAAGGGCGAAAGACATGATTTATAAGATGCATAAAAGTACCCGGTGCTTCCGAAAGACCCATAGGCATGACTAACCACTCATACAAACCAAACTTGGTTTTGAAAGCGGTTTTCCATTCATCACCCTCTTGTATGCGGATTTGATAGTAACCACTCTTGAGATCAATTTTAGGAAAGATAGTGGCACCACTAAGTTCATCAAGCATATCATCTAGGCGTGGAATGGGATACCTATAGCGAACGGTGATAGGATTGATAGGTCTACAATCGGAGCACATGCGAAAGCTACCGTCTTGTTTTGGCACAAGAATGACCCGGACGACACAAGGGCTTAAACTTTCACGCACATGTCCATGTCTATGAGATGCGGTAGGGAGCTTTGTTCGGAAGTGGTGCTCCGGGGATGAGGTCGATGCAGTGCTCAATGCCTCGTGGTGGAGGTAGTCCCAGAGGTAGCTCGTCGGGAAAAACATCGTGAAATTCCTGCAAAAGGGAAGACAACACTAGAGGAAGAGTGTGAGAAGTGTTAGTTTGTGGTTCATTGTCCTTGCACACGAGGACATAGTGTAGGACACTAGATTGGTTCTCACACACTCCTTGAGGGAGTCCTGGATTAGGGGGTGTCAGGATGGCCGGACTATACCTTCAGCCGGACTCCTGGACTATGAAGATACAAGATTGAAGACTCCGTCCCGTGTCCGGAAGGGACTTTCCTTGGCGTGGAAGGCAAGCTTGACGATATGGATGTTCAGATCTCCTACCATTGTAACCGACCTTATGTAACCCTAACCCTCCCCGGTGTCTATATAAACCGGGGGGTTTTTAGTCCGTAGGACAACATACACATCAACAATCATACCATAGGCTAGCTTCTAGGGTTTAGCCTCTCTGATCTCGTGGTAGATCAACTCTTGTAATACCCATATCATCAATATTAATCAAGCAGGACATAGGGTTTTACCTCCATCGAGAGGGCCCGAACCTGGGTAAAACTTTGTGTCCCCTGCCTCCTGTTACCATCCGGCCTAGACGCATAGTTCGGGACCCCCTACCCGAGATCCGCCGGTTTTGACACCGACATTGGTGCTTTCATTGAGAGTTCCTCTATGCCGTCGCCGTCAGGCCCGATGGCTCCTGTGATTATCAATGGCGATGCAGTCCAGGGTGAGACCTTCCTCCCCGGACAGATCTTCGTCTTTGGCGGCTTCACACTGCGGGCCAATTCACTTGGCCATCTAGAGCAGATCGAAAGCTACGCCCCTAGCCGTCAGGTCAGATTCGGAAGTTTAAACTACACGGCTGACATCCGCGGGGACTTGATCTTCGATGGATCCGAACCACTACCGGGCGCGCCGCACTGTCACTTCGAGCATGATCTAGCTCTGCCACCGAACAGTGCCCTGGAGGCCGCACCCGCATCAGCTTCGACCCTTAAGTCGGAGGCAACTACTCTGATCGAGGATGGGCGGTTGGACGCCACCTCGGGGGCGGCAATCCCAACGGCGATTGAGCCGAACACCAGCCGCATACTCCGCGAGATTCGTGACTCCAAGGAGCCGGACTCCTCTCCGGACTCCGAACCCTCCACGCCCCTGCCAATCGAATCCGATTGGGCGCCGATCATGGAGTTCACTGCCGCAGACGTCTGTCAGCACTCGCCTTTCGGCGATATCCTGAAGTCACTAAAATCTCTCTGTTTATCCCGAGAGCCCTGGCCGGACTACGGTCAGCAAGGTTGGGGTACGAACAATGAAGAAATTCAAAGCCCACCCACCACCCACTTGGTAGTCACTGTCGACGATTTAACCGACATGCTCGACTTCGACTCCGAAGACATCAACAATATGTACGCTGATGAAGGAGATGATGAAGAACCAGCGCTTATCGAGCCCTGGAATGCCACCTCGTCATATGACGTATACATGGTGGACGCACCAAAAGATGACGATGAGGACGCAACGAAGGACTTTTCCCTTGAAAAGCAGTTAAAGCAGCGACGCAAGCGCCGCCCCAAATCCCGTCTCCATAGAAGTAGCGATCACACTGACCCAGCGTTGGAGCAGGGCGAACCACTGCCGGACAACGGCAATCCGGATAATCAAGCCGAACAAACAAATCCTATCAATGATAATGGTCCGGACGACATAACACCGGACAGGCACTCGGAGCAGCAGAATGCCCGTAAAAGGTTCGTTGCCACCGCAAGGAGCCTCAAAAAGCAGAAGCGGAGGCTCAAGGCCGCGCAAAACACACTCCAATTCAGATGGAGCAAAATACTCAACACTGTAGCAAGGTATGGCGACAATCGCCCCTCCAAGAGCTACCCAAAGTGGAAGCTGCTACCCGAATTCGATGAGGAGGCCTCAGAGCCCCCACAACCAAATATCAAAGCAGCCACCTGGTCGGACAGATGACCCCTCTACCAAACGACATTCAACGCCATTCACAATACAACACGCGACCCATGCGAGGGCTCGCATCCAAAGGACGGGGCAACAAGATCCATCTATGGACCATGCAAGCGCGCCCCAGCATACAATGCAACACAACAAACATCCGAACAACGCGGCACAGCCAGCTACAGGGGTGCCGCACACCCCCTATGTTTCACCAATGAGGTGCTGGACCATGAATTTCCAGAGGGATTCAAACCCGTAAACATAGAGGCATACGACGAAACAACAGACCCTGGGGTCTAGATTGAGGACTATATCCTTCATATCCATATGGCTCGAGGGGATGACCTCCATGCCATCAAGTACTTACCTGTCAAACTCAAAGGGCCAGCTCGTCACTGGCTCAAAGGCCTCCCCGAAAGCTCCATCGGAAGCTGGGAAGAGCTCGAAGACGCCTTTCGGGCAAATTTTCAAGGGACTTATGTCCGACCTCCGGATGCGGACGACCTGAGTCATATAACTCAACAGCCCGGAGAGTCAGCACGAAAGCTTTGGAACAGGTTTCTTACTAAAAAGAACCAGATTGTCGACTGTCCGGACGCCGAAGCCTTAGCGGCTTTCAAGCATAGCGTCCATGACGAATGGCTCGCCAGATACCTCGGCCAGAATAAGCCGAGAACGATGGCCACACTAACAAACCTCATGACCCGCTTTTGCGCGGGTGAGGACAGCTGGCTAGCAAGATGCAGCACCAGCGACCCCAGTACATCCGAAGTTCGAGATGGAAACGGGAAATCACGGCGCAACAGCAGTAACAAACGCCGGAATAAAGAAGACAGCTCGAAGGGCACGACAGTAGATGCCGGATTCAAAGTCTCTCGGCCAGGTCAAAAACCGCCCCCCAAAGGCACCAGGGATGAACTGTCCAGCCTCAACAATATCCTGAACCAAGTATGTCAGATCCATAGTACCCCTGGCAAACCTGCTAATCATACCCACAGAGAATGTTGGGTCTTCAAGCAGTCTGACAAGCTCAACGCCGTATACAAGGGGGAGGATACACCAAGTGAAGACGAGGACGAACCTGCCAAGCAAGACAAGGGGGAACAAAAAAAATTCCACCCGAAGTCAAAACAGTAAACGTGTTACACGTGATCAAGAGAAAAAACAATGCGGCACTCCCAGAAAAATATACCCAAGTGCCTGTCACCGCGAAGTCCCGCCACTGGTCGTGTCAACCGATCACCTTTGACCGTCGCAATTACGCATCAAGTATCCGGCACGCAAGATGGGCTGCCCTGGTATTAGACCCAGTAATTGGCGGATATCACTTCACACGAGTCTTGATGGATGGCGGCAGTAGCCTAAACCTAATATATCAGGATACAATCCACGGGATGGGGTTAGACCCAACACAAATTCGCCATATCAATACTACCTTTAAAGGAGTAACGCCAGGCCCAGGGGCTCATTGTACGGGCTCCCTCCTACTAAAAGTTATATTTGGCTCCCCCGATAACTTCCGTCGCGAGCATTTAACTTTCCACATCGCTCCGTTTAAAAATGGCTATCAAGCACTGCTCGGACGCGAAGCATTCGCTCGCTTTAATGCAATACCACACTACACCTCCCTAACACTCAAGATGCCCGGTCCATGTGGCATCATTTCAGTGCACGGAAATATCAAGCAATCTCTGCGCGCCGAAGAGAGTGAGGCTGCCTTGGCAGCCATACACTAAAGGCGCCCGGACCAGCAAAAGCATCCAATAGGTCGTCACGACCTCAGACACAACTAATCAAGTCCGGCGCCACTACTTATACCGAACAAACGGTCACACCCTTATTTTTCTATACAAGGGGCTCAAAGCGCGCAAACAATTGGCAATTTCTTCTTATCTTAAACTATACATGGTTTCTTTAGAAAACTATACTTTTGCACGACAACTTTTTTACCTAAATTCCTCTCTTTTACAGATGATCATCGTGCTACACCCGTCCAGAATACGGCACAATGGAGACACAGGTGCAGACGTGCAGCAGGGACCCGCCCTAAGGATTCTTTTTAGATTAAGACCCTGTGTAAACCTTTTTTACTGTCTCCTGTTGATACATATCCACCGTTGAGAAGGATGCTGACGTCTTGGCATGTGGCCACGCCAGAACAATGCATGTACCTGGACACAAGGGGCTTCTTACAAAGGCCATTCTTCAGGCCCGGTTTATACCACAAAGGCCGAATACCTTAGGGAGTGTTCGGCGTCGCGAGTTTGGCCCTATATGCATCAGCTTCGAATCATTGTCTTTGGTCAAATGTTGGGTTTGCCCGGCTCCTGTGTTTTGGTGCCTTACGTTCCGCTTTACCGGCTAAGGTAGCACCAGGAGAACTACTGTGATTGTGCCCTGGTTCATTCGGACGAGCACCTCAGTAGAGAAAGCAGAAAACTGACTGTCATGATCTAGCGTGAGACTGGTCAACCACTCGATGACCCATGGGAATGTTAGAATTCCTCCGCCTTAACGAAGGGCCGCTTTCCGGCCAGGCATATACGCACCCCGGGATCGGGAGAGTGCGGAGCCACCAGGGGCTATCTAGTAGCCCCACTGTCAAACTCCTATGGCTAAGTGAAAGTGTTAAAGCATTATAGTCCGGTTGCCTCGCTCGCTCCGCTATCACCTCCTTAATAGGACCAAGACGTTGGGTTAAGTGTGAACACGTGTTTCTGTGAACACCTCCGCATTATATGCGTGGGGGTTGAAGCCGACGACTGCAATCTTTCAGGTTATACACATGTATACATAAATGGCCGCCCAGGAGGCATCACATTACTTTCAGGCAAAAGTATAAAAGTAGCCTTATAAAAATTTATAAAAGCATTTCGCTTACAATGAGATTACATGTCACTCAAACATAATATTTTTTGAGCACTGGGTCTCTATCAAACGAGCACCCTCAAGAACTTCCTCAAAGTAGTGCTCAGCAGCCCTTCGACCTATGGCCGAATCCTGCGCTGCAACAGTGGTAGCATCCATCTCTGCCCAGTATGCTTTAGCACGGGCAAAGGCCATCCGTGCGCCTTCTATGCACGCCGACCTCTTCATCGCATTTATGCGCGGCACCACGTCAAGAACCTGCTACACCAAGCTGAAATAGCTGCTCAGCTTTGACCTTCCCGGCCATAGCTGATCCACAACAGACCTCATGGAGAGTCCGGACAACCTATTTAGTTCGGCCCATTTGGCTAATTGGTCCGTCAACGAAAGCGGACGCTCGGGAGAAAGGAATTGTTTCCAAAACAGCTGGTCTACTTCATGGTCCGTCTGACTCTGGAAGTACTTGGCCGCATCGGCAGCGCTCGCCGCCAAATCCATATACGCATCCTCCGAACTCCACAGCCGATCTAGAGGGGCATACCGTGGATCTCTGTACTTCCTCTACAGCATAAAGGACTTCCCGGCTACAATATCCCCGGCTTCCCGCAGCTCCTCCTTCTTTGCCCTCATAGCAGAGCGGAGGTCTTTTCCCGTTGCGGCAGCCTTCTCAAGGTCCGATGCCTTTGCCTTGTTTTCCTTTTCAAGAGCCCAGCAACGGTCTACGGCGGCTTTTAATTCTACGGCCATATTGGCCATCTTATCCCGGCTCTCGCCATGTGCGGCCTTCTCGGCTCGCAACTCTTCGGCCACCTTCAAAGCAGCCGCATTACCCAATCTTGCTTGTTCCTTGGCTCGGGAAAGTTCCGCCCGGAAGGCTTCAACAGTGGCAGCTCTATCTGCAGTCATACATGTTAAAAACACTTGCATCATACTCTTCCTATGTGGCGTTTCCCAGACAAGGATACTTACCCTGCGCCTCGTCAAGCCTTTTGTTAAAAAGCTCGATGTCGGCATCTGCCGCATCCAACTGCCGTTCTAAACGGGCAAACTGGCTAGTCTGGCTGGCCACCGGAGTTTCCATCTCCTGCACATAGAGGCAGTATGGTTATTACCTGGGAATATGATCCTCCGTTTCATCGTTTCCGACGACAACCAGAGTCTCAGGGGCTACTATCTACACAGGGCACACCTAGCATGTGCAGGACTATTACACATTCCTTTTATGTACCTCAAAGCATGTCAGCAGACTCACAAAGGCTTCATGCAATCCACTTTTGGCGGACGATATCCTCTCCATCACCATATTCATCAGTACACGGTGATCATCTGAGATGTCCGCTCGCCCCACCAACTCCCTCAGAACATCCGATCGCACACTAGACGGTGTCGGACCCTTTTGTCTGCTCTCTTCGGGAGCCGGACACTGGGAGCCTCGGGGATCAATAGGATTACCTTCTGGCCTCACCGGGCTCGGAGAGGCCCTCCGCGACGACACTTCAGGGTCGCCCGCTTCTGGAGCGGAGGAGTCCGGAGGAGGCGTCTCGCTCTCCATCATCTCTGGAAGAAGATCCCCCGAAGATGAGCTCATTTGAGAGGGGCTAAGGCCCGAACTGCACAAATATATGCGGTGGTTATTTTCTCAGAAGAAAAGGATGGCATATCTGTACTATTAAAGTTTTCGGGTCACTTACGACTCCCGGGAGAATTGATCCCCCCGCGGACTTTGTGCGGCAGCAGCGCCCCCCAAGGTAGGGCCCCCGGTGGAAGATTTCTTCTCCCGTTTAGAAGCTTCGGCTTCCGAATTCCCGGGCGCAGTCCTTTTTCTCTTCCGGTCGTCTTCCTTCACGGAGACGCTCACTCCCTCGGTTAGAATAGGAAGCATTGGGGGCCCGCGTCCGCCCGCATTATCCTCCACAGTATCTTCCTTCAAGGGATTCGGGCAAGGAGTGGTCTGGAGCATCTTTTCCAATACCGGATTCTCCAAACCCTCAGGGAGGGGGGCCAAACACCGAATCAACTTCGCCTTTGTTAGCCAGTCCTGGTCGAAAAAGTAAACTCTCATAAATAACTTCGTAACGAAGGAAAGATAATATGTTCGGCCGGAAGATTCCTTACCTGTTCGGTGGCGCGGTTACTACTCAGGCCCACGTCCTCGGTGATTTCCGGACACTCTACTTGAGGTCCAAAGAATAACTTATACATATCCTCGTGCGTCAGGCTGAGAAAATTTTGAATGGCACGCAGACCCTCGGGATTGAACTCCCACAAGCGAAGTGGCCGACGTTTGCAAGGCTGGACTTGACGAACCAGCATAACTTGTATTACCGCAACCAAACTGATATCTTTGTTGAAGAGATCTCGAATGCAGCTTTGCAGTAAAGGCACGTCCTTGGCTGGACCCCAGCTCAATCCTCTGCTGATCCATGACATTAGTCGTGGTGGAGGGCCCGAGCGAAAAACGGGGGCGGCCGCCCACTTGGCACTTCTAGGAGTCGTGATGTAGAACCACTCCTGTTGCCACAATGCAGACACCTCTGGATGGAACCTTTGGGCCACGGAGCTCCGTCATATTGTGTATTGAGGCGCCTCCACATTCTGCATGTTTCCCTTCGATCATCTTCGGCTTTACTTCAAAGGTCTTGAGCCATAAGCCAAAGTGGGGGGTAACCCGGAGGAAGGCCTCGCATACGACAACAAAAGTCGTGATATGCAGGAAGGAGTCCGGATCTAGATCATGGAAATCTAGCCCGTAATAAAACATCAAGCCCCTGACGAAAGGATCCAGTTGCGAAGCCTAGACCTCGGAGGAAGTGGGAGACGAACACGACGCTCTCGTTGGGTTTGGGAGAGGGGACGGCCTGCCCCCGGGGAGGCAGCCAATGCGACATTTCGGCGGTCAGATACCTGGCCTCCCTCAACTTTTTGATGTCTTCTTCCATGACGGAGGAGGGCATCCATCGGCCTTGAAGGCTTGATCTGAACATGATTGAAGGTTCGGAGCACCTGACCTGAGCTTTGGGCGTTTGAGCTTGAGGCGGGGGAAGGATTCGATTGAGCACGGGAGGGAAAAGTAAAAGCTCTATCCCTTTATAAAGAGGGTGCATATCAAGCGTCCTCCCCGTGTCCGTTTGGACTTGCCTATGATCTAGGAGTCCTAGAAGCGGTTGGGTTACCCACGCCTGTATTGATGAGAATCCCGTAATAAGGGGACACGATCTCTGCTTTAACAAGACGTGCCAAGGAAACCACCTCGCATAACACGCTGAGGTGGGTAATTAAACGACTCGGATAAAGGCTTGGCTGTGGTGTGTCGCACAACGGAGTACGTCAGTGGATTAGATTTGTGTAAATATTATTCTCTCTATGGCAGTATGTGGAAACTTATTTTGCAGAGCCGGACACTATCTTTGTGTTTAAGATCTTCTATGAAGTACTTGGAGGAGGAACCCGCCTTGCAATGCCGAAGACAATTTGCGTGCCGGACCCGTCGTCATTGAAGCCTGATTCAGGGGCTACTGAGGTAGTCCTGGATTAGGGGGTGTCCGGATGGCCGGACTATACCTTCAGCCAGACTCCTGGACTATGAAGATACAAGATTGAAGACTCTGTCCCATGTCCGGAAGGGACTTTCCTTGGCGTGGAAGGCAAGCTTGACGATACGGATGTTCAGATCTCCTACCATTGTAACCGGCCTTATGTAACCCTAACCCTCCCCGGTGTCTATATAAACTGGGGGGTTTTTAGTCCGTAGGACAACATACACATCAACAATCATACCATAGGCTAGCTTCTAGGGTTTAGCCTCTCTGATCTCGTGGTAGATCAACTCTTGTAATACCCATATCATCAATATTAATCAAGCAGTACGTAGGGTTTTACCTCCATCTAGAGGGCCCGAACCTGGGTAAAACTTCGTGTCCCCTGCCTCCTGTTACCATCCGGCCTAGACGCACAGTTCGGGACCCCCTACCCGAGATCCATCGGTTTTGACACAGACACTCCTCTTATCTCACTTTTGGTGGCAAATAGAACTAGGTTCTTCTTTTCGCTCATCATGGAGGTGTTTGATTTGGGCTTGTGGCGCTCACTCTCGTTTTGGTGGCTCGCTCTCTCACTATGATCTCCACGATGGGTGGCTTGCTTGTCGGCGATCACTTGACTTGGAGACATGGGACGAAGTAGATACTCCTTGCCTTCGTCTTGAAGATGTAGTTGTTCATTTGGCCGTTGTGGATGACTCCTCTATCGAATTGCGATGGGCGTCCAAGGAGAAGATGGCAAATGGTCATCGGAACGACGTCGCACTCCAAGGTGTCTTCGTAGGAGCCAATTTTGAAGGAAACTTGTACTCGGTGCTCGACTTGGATGGTGCCGGAGTCGCTAAGCCATTGCACTTTGTAAGGATGTGGATGCTTCATCTTGGGCAATTGGAGCTTGGAGCAAAGTTCTTCGCTTGCGAGATTATGACAACTCCCTCCATCGATGATGACCTTGACGGATCATCCATTGAATCCGGCCTTGGTGTGGAATATATGGCATCGTTGGTCTTCTTCTTGGTGATGTTGGAGAGTCAAGACCTTGGAGACAACAAGGGCGGGACTTGAATCTTCATCACAAAAGACATGTTCCTCTTCATCGTTCACTTGCCGGTGCATGGCGACTTGCTCGATGGCGTCCATTTCTTCTTCACTCATTGAGTCGTAAGTGCCGTCGTCGTTGATGATCATGGTCCGCTTGTTGGTGCACTCATAGGACTTGTGGCCTTGGCCTCCACAAGTGAAACACTTGAAAGAACTCGTCTTGACGGTCTCATCCGTTGGAGTTGATGATGATGAAGCTCTCGGCTTGAAGTTGCTCGTAGTAGGAGGATGACTTGGAGTTGACGAAGCTTTCTTGGAACTTGACTTGTCGATGGTGCTAGTAAAAGGCTTTGTATTCGTAGTTGGAGTAGTTGAAGGTTGGTTGTTCAGATGTAAGAAAACATAACCCATTACGTTGTCTTCCTTGTCCAACGTCAACTCTTTAGCATGTCATATTTTAGTGAGTGCTCACAATCATAAAAGATGTACAAGATAGTATATTTATATGTGAAGACCTCTCTTTCTTTATTACTTCCTATTAATTGCAACGATGACCAAAACTATGCTTGTCAACTCTCAACAACTTTATTCATCATACCTTTTCTAGGTGAGCTCATTACTCTCCATAAGATTCACATGATCTCTTTGTTTCTTTTTATTTCTTTCTCTTTTCTTTTATTCCCTTAGGATCATGGAAAAATAATCAAGCCCTTGACTCAACACTAATCTTCATTATATAGCTCACGGACTCGATTACATAGAGGAATTATAAAGCAAAACTCACGACTAGATCATACTAAGAACTTTTATTCTAATAGATCAAGATATTACCAAAAGGATCGAACTAAGAAAAATGGTAAAGATAAAAGTGATGGTGATACGATACCAGGGCACTCCCCCAAGCTTGGCAGTTGCCAAGGGGAGTGCCCATACCCATGTGATTATGTCTCTCTTTTCGAGGATGGTGATGTGATATTCTTGGCGATGATGCCCCTCAGGATATGATTCTCCTCCTCGAGCTTATTGACTTGCTGCTTGAGGTCCATTATTTCCTTTCGGAGTTTTCCTTAACAGCCAAAGCTCCCTGCACCCAAGGGTGCTGCATAGCTGCGGGAGAACCAGTGACACTCTTTTTCATATTCTCATAAGAAAGAAATCTAACATTGGAAGGAATAACCGAGTTTGGAATAGCCGAGCTCTGCAGTTCTCCCATTGTGAATGCAGCTCGGAAGCGGGAAGTGACTTCTTGATCCTCTTCCATGGCATCTATCCTCTTCAAATCAGCCTCCATCTCTTCCTCCGTGGTTGGCCCAAAGAGGTCAACATTGTTGTTTGTTATTGATCTCAATGCCGGATGAGACACCCGGCTCTCCCCGACTGACTCTTGCGAAGACATCTTGCTCTAATCTACAGCAGCAATAGCTCAAAACACAAATAGAGGATAATTGCATGATACGGGAGTCAAAACCCCCGGGAGATTATATAATGAATTTTTACTGACCAAAATACGTGTCGTGTACGAAAACGGAGTCCGGAGAGCACACGAGGTGCCCACGAGGTAGGGCGCGCGCCCAGGGGGGTAGGGCGCGCCCTCCACCCTCGTGGAGCCCTCGTGTCCTTCCAGGACTGCTTCTTATTTCTCTATTTTTCTAAATATTCCAAAATGGAGAAATATTGCCTTAAAAACTGTTTTGGAGTCGGTTTACTTACCGTACCACACACCTATTCCTTTTCGGAGTCTGAAATGTTCCGGAAAGTGTCCCTTATGTATTCCTCCAGGGTTACGGTTTCAATAACATTGGTTTCAACATTTATGGGATTACCTGAGATATAATGTTTGATTCTTTGACCGTTCACCACCTTCGGATTTGTGCCTTCGAAGTTGTTGATTTTTATGGCACCGGAACGGTAGACCTCCTCGATAACGTAAGGACCTTCCCATTTAGAGAGAAGTTTTCCTGCAAAAAATCTTAAACGAGAGTTGTATAGCAATACATAATCACCTACATTAAACTCACGCTTTTGTATCCTTTTATCATGCCATCTTTTAACTTTTTCTTTAAACAACTTGGCATTTTCGTAGGCTTGGGTTCTCCATTCATCGAGTGAGCTAATATCAAATAACCTCTTCTCACCGGCAAGTTTAAAATCATAATTGAGCTCTTTAATAGCCCAATATGTCTTGTGTTCTAGTTCGATAGGTAAGTGACATGCTTTTCCATAAACCATTTTATACGGAGACATACCCATAGGATTTTTATATGCAGTTCTATAGGCCCATAATGCATCATCAAGTTTCTTGGACCAATTCTTTCTAGATCTATTAACAGTCTTTTGCAAAAATAATTGGAGCTCTCTATTACTCAATTCTACTTGACTACTAGACTGAGGGTGATAAGGGGATGCAATTATATGATTAACATCTTACTTAGCAAGCATTTTATGGAAAGCACCATGAATAAAATGTGAACCACCATCAGTCATTAAATATCTAGGGACTCCGAACCTTGAAAAAATAACTTCTTTAAGCATTTTTATAGAAGTGTCATGATCAGCACTACTAGTTGGAATAGCTTCTACCCACTTAGTAACGTAATCAACAGCAACTAAAATATGTGTATATCCATTAGAGGAAGGAAAAGGTCCCATATAGTCAAAGCCCCAAACATCAAATGGTTTAATAACAAGTGACTAATTCATAGGCATTTCTTGACGTCTACTAATATTACCAATTCTTTGACATTCATCACAAGATAAGAGAAACTTACGGGCATCCTTGAAGAGAGTAGGCCAATAAAAACTAGATTGCAATACCTTATGTGCAGTTCTATCTCCAGCATGGTGTCCTCCATAAGCTTCGGAGTGACACTTGCGTAGGATCTGTTCCTGTTCATGCTCAGGTACACAACGTCAAATAACACCATCTATTCCTTCTTTATAAAGATGTGGGTCATCCCAAAAGTAATGCATCAAATCATAGAAGAACTTTTTCTTTTGCTGGTATGTGAAACTAGGTGGTATAAACTTAGAAACAATGTAATTAGCATAATCAGTGTACCATGGAGCAGTATGAGAAGCATTTATGACATTTAATTGCTCATCAGGAAAGCAATCATCAATAGGTAGTGGGTCATCAAGCACATTTTCTAACCTAGACAAGTTGTCTGCAACGGGGTTATCAACTCCCTTTCTATCAAAAATATGTAAGTCAAATTCTTGTAGCAAGAGAACCCATATAATAAGTCTAGGTTTAGCATCTTTCTTTTCCATAAGATATTTAATAGCAGCATGATCAGTGTGAATAGTTACTTTAGAATCAATAATATAAGGTCTGAACTTATCACAAGCAAATACAATTGCTAAGAATTCTTTTTCAGTAGTAGCATAATTTCTTTGAGCATTGTCTAGGGTTTTACTAGCATATTGAATAACGTTTAATTTCTTATCAACTCTTTGTCCTAGAACAACACCTACAACATAATCACTACCATCACACATAATTTCAAAGGGTAAATTCCAATTAGGTGGTTGAACAATAGGTGCAGAGATTAATGCTTTCTTAAGTATTTCAAATGATTCTACACAATCATCATCAAAGACAAATGGTATATCTTTTTGTAATAAATTAGTCAGAGGCTGAGAAATTTTTGAGAAGTCCTTAATGAACCTCCTATAAAATACGGCGTGACCAAGGAAACTTCTTATACCTTTGATGTCCTTGGGACATGGCATCTTCTCAATAGCATCAACCTTGGCTTTATCAACCTCAATACCTCTTTCAGAAACTTTATGCCCCAAGACAATACCTTCATTAATCATAAAGTGGCACTTTTCCCAATTCAAGACAAGATTAGTTTCTTCACATCTCTGCAAAACTCGATCAAGGTTGCTCAAGCAATCATCAAAAGAAGATCCATAGATGGAGAAATCGTCCGTGAAAACCTCACAAATCTTTTCACAAAAGTTAGGGAATATAGCCATCATGCATCTTTGAAAAGTAGCAGGTGCATTACATAAACCAAAAGGCATACGTCTATAAGAAAAAGTACCAAAAGGCCAAGTAAAAGTAGTCTTTAATTGATCTTTGGCTGACACAGGTATTTGAGAGAAACCAGAATAACCATCTAGAAAGCAAAAATGTGTATGTTTGGATAATATTTCTAGCATTTGATCGATAAAAGGTAAGGGGTAATGGTCCTTTTTAGTGGCCTTATTTAATTTGCGGAAATCAATTACCATCCTATAACTTGTAATAATTCTTTGAGGAATCAATTCATCTTTATCATTAGTAACGACAGTAAAATACCTCCCTTCTTAGGGACACAATGGATAGGGCTTACCCACTGACTATCAGCAACGGGATAGATTATACCTGCGTCAAGGAGATTTAGTATTTCCTTTCTTACCACTTCTTTCATTTTAGGATTTAGCCGTCGTTGATGATCACGAACTGGTTTAGCATCTTCTTCCAAATTTATTTTATGTTGACATAGAGTGGGACTAATGCCCTTAAGATCATCAAGAGTATACCCAATGGCAGCACAGTGCTTCTTTAGAGTTTTCAATAATCTCTCTTCCTCATGCTCTGAAAGGTTAGCACTAATAATAACAAGATATATCTTTTTCTCATCAAGATAAGCATATTTCAGAGTATCAGGCAACGGTTTAAGCTCAAACACGGGATCACCCTTGGGTGGAGGAGGATCTCCTAGGATTTTAACAGGCAAATTGTGTTTCATAATAGGTTTCTGTTTAAAGAATACCTCATCTATTTCCCTTCTTTCATTCATAAACATATCATTTTCATGGTCTAGCAAATATTGTTCTAAAGGATCACTAGGAGGTACGGCAATAGAAGCAAGACCAATAATTTCATCCATACTAGGTAATTCTTCTTCACAGTGTTGTCTACTAAATTTAGAGAAATTAAATTCATGAGTCATATCATCTAAACCGATAGTAACAACATCCCTTTTGCAATCTATGGTAGCATTAACAGTGTTCAAGAAGGGTCTACCAAATATAATGGGACAAAAGCTATCTTGTGGGGAACCAAGAACAAGAAAATCAGCAGGATATTTAGTTTTCCCACACAAGACTTCAACATCTCTAACAATTCCCATTGGTGAAATAGTATCTCTATTGACAAGTTTAATTGTGACATCAATATCTTCTAACTCAACAGGTGCAATATCATGCATGATTTCTCTATATAGGCTAATAGGTATTGCACTAGCACTCGCACCCATATCACATAAGCCATGATAACAATGATCTCCTATTTTAACAGAAATAATAGGCATGTCTACCACAGGTCTAGGTTTATCTTTAGCACAAGGTTTAGCAATTCTAGCAGTTTCATCACAGAAATAAATAACATGCCCATCAATATTATCAGACAAGAGATCTTTAATAATAGCAGTATTAGGTTCAACTTTAATTTGCTCATGAGGTGCATAAGTTTTAATATTGCTTTTACGAACCACAGTTGAAGCTTTAGCATGATCCTTTATCCTAGCAGGGAAAGGTGGTTTCTCAACATAAGAAGTAGGAACAATTGGATCATTATAAGTGACAATCTTTTCTTCATCTTTAATAGGTGCAACTACTTTTACTTCTATGGGAGGATGATATTTAAACCACTTCTCCTTGGGGAGATCAACATAAGTAGCAAAAGATTCACAGAAAGAAGCTACTATCTCAGAGTCAAGTCCATATTTAGTGCTAAATTTACGGAAAACATCGGTATCCATAAAAGATTTAACACAATCAAACCAAGGTGTCATACCTGACTCCTTACCTTTGTCGAGGTCCCAATCTTCAGAGTTTTATTTAATTCTTTCCAATAAATCTCATTTGAATTCAATAGTCTTCATCATAAAAGAGCCAGCACAAGAAGTATCAAGCATGGTGCGATTGCTATCAGAAAGCCGAGCATAAAATTTTTGAATAATCATTTCTCTCGAGAGCTCATGATTGGGGCATGAATATAACATTGATTTAAGCCTCCCCCAAGCTTGAGCGATGCTTTCTCATTGCGATCACGATGAACAAGATGCATAGGATAAAACTTCTGATGAAATTCCAATTTCAATCGTTTGTAATTCCATGACCCCATATCATCACATAGCCTATACCATGTCGATGCATCTCCCTTCACAGATAAAGGGAAGACCTTCTTCTTAACAACATCTCCGGGTACACCTGCAAGCTTAAATAATCTACAAACTTCATCCACATATATTAGATGCTCATCAGGATGACTTGTTCCATCTCCTACAAAAGGATTAGCTAGCAGTTTTTCTATCATACCCGAAGGAATTTCAAAGCAGACATTTTCATTTTCAGTAGGTTTAGAAGGTTGAGGAGCAACTCTTTGCTCTACTATTTGGGGTGAAGATACCCCGAACAAGCCCCTCAGAGGATTACTTTCCATAGTAACAAGTGACAGTAAATTTCAGCACACTATATAAATTTTTCCTTACCAAATTCCACCTACCAAAGGCGCTTCACTCCCCGATAAGTAAGAGTGTCGAACCCAACGAGGAGCAGAAGGAAATGATAAGCGGTCTCCTGCAAGGTATTCTCTGCAAGTACTGAAATAAGTGGTAACAGATAGTTTTGTGATGAGATAATTTGTAACGAGTAACAAGTAACAAAAGTAAATAAAGTGCAGCAGGGTGGCGCAATCCTTTTTGTAGCAAAGGACAAGCCTGGACAAACTCTTATATAGAGAAAAGTGCTCCCGAGGACACATGGGAATATCATCAAGCTAGTTTTCATCACGTTCATATGATTCGCGTTTGGTACTTTGATAATTTGGTATGTGGGTGGACCGGTGCTTGGGTACTGTCCTTACTTGGACAAGCATCCCACTTATGATTAACCTCTATTGCAAGCATCCGCAACTACAACAAAAGTATTAAGGCAAACCTAACCATAGCATGAAACATATGGATCCAAATCAACCACTTACGAAGCAACGCATAAACTAGGGTTTAAGCTTCTGTCACTCTAGCAACCCATGATCTACTTATTACTTCCCAATGCCTTCCTCTAGGCCCAAATAATGGTGAAGTGTCATGTAGTCGACGTTCACATAACACCACTAGAGGAGAAACAACATACATCTCATCAAAATATCGAACGAATACCAAATTCACATGACTACTAATAGCAAGACTTCTCCCATGTCCTCAGGAACAAACGTAACTACTCACAAAGCATATTCATGTTCATAATCAGAGGGGTATTAATATGCATATAGGATCTGAATATATGATCTTCCACCAAATAAACCAACTAGCATCAACTACAAGGAGTAATTAACACTACTAGCAACCTACTAGCATCAATCCCAGACTTGGAGACGAGAATTGGATACAAGAGATGAACTAGGGTTTTGAGAGGAGATGGTGCTGATGAGGATGTTGATGGAGATTGCCCTCTCCCGATGAGAGGAGCATTGGTGATGACGATGGCGATGATTTCCCCCTCCCGGAGGGAAGTTTCCCCGGCAGAACAGCTCCGCCAGAGCCCTAGATTGGTTCCGCCAAGGTTCCGCCTCGTGGCGGCGGAGTTTTGTGCAAGAAGATGACTTATGATTTTTTTTCTCATCGAAAGACTTCATATAGCAGAAGATGGCCATCGGAGGGCCACCAGGGGGCCCACGAGGTAGGGGGCGCGCCCAGGGGGGTAGGGCGTGCCCCCCACCCTCGTGGGCAGGGTGTGGCCCCCCTGGCAAACTTCTTCCGCTGAGTATTTTTTATATATTCTGAAAACGTCTTCCGTGAAGTTTCAGGACTTTTGGAGCTGTGCAGAATAGGTCTCTAATATTTGCTCATTTTCCAGCCCAAAATCTCAGTTGTCGGCATTCTCCCTGTTTATGTAAACCTTGTAAAATAAGAGAAAATAGGCATAAGTATTGTGACATAATGTGTAATAAAGCCCATAATGCAATAAATATCAATATAAAAGCATGATACAAAATGGACGTATCAGTAAAGCCATGTTTGTCATTTTTTGTTGTTTTACCGAGTGTTTTATCCACAACACTCGGCAAAGTGCATGTTTACCGTGTTTCATATTTTTGATGAGTTAGGTACTCGGCAAAGATACTATTGCCGAGTGTCTGATATAATGCACTCGGCAAAGAAAAAAATTCCAGTAGTGTCTCGCAGTGCGCACAGGGGAGACCCCCGCGTCACCCGCGCCGTCCCCAGGGCGGCTCGGGGGAACCCTAGGTACGCCACCGACGCTCCCCTCTACAGCATGTCCCCCCTCCCGCCCCGCCGGATGAGTCCGCCGGGCGAAGCCCGCGCCGGAGGACGGCGGCGGCGGGGATCCCCACGCGCTCGGCAGCCTAGGTTGCCGGCGTGAGCCCGTGGTGGTGGGAGTCTCATCCTCGGCGTCTCCGGCCGGCATGGCGGCTACCCGGCGCGGCGTCTTCGTCCTCTCGCAGGTGATGGGCTGCCGGCTGCTTGTGGTGGCCTCGACGCGACGGTGTCCCGAGGTTTCAGATTTGGCCGTGGCGGACTCGGCCGATCTGGCCGCTAGCTTCGGTCGGCGGTGAGGTTGGTGGTCGTGCTTGGTGATGGCGCCGCCGCCGCGCAAGAGGTGCTTGGACCAGTGGGTTTGCATGATGGCGGCGCTGGGGTTCCCTCATCCTCGTCCGGCAGTGTGAGGGTGCGGAGGTAGGGTTGCTCCAGGCGAAAGCTGACGGCGCGGTGTATGCGGATGTCGCTCTCCTCCTGGGAGCTGCTGTGGAGTTCTCCGACCTCCTCCGCTCTCGGGTCACTTTCTTCGGGTGAAAGCCCAGGACCTGCGGTGCAGGACCAGACGATGGCGTGGTACATTGCTTCCCCTCCTGAGGGCGTGGTCTTGAAGATCGTGATTCCCTGCTTGCTTTCCCAGAGCTTGACTTGCACGACATCGCAGCAGGTGGCCGGCGATGCGCCCAGAGGTGGAGCGGTGTTTCCTCCTCTGCATCGAAGACGGCGAATCTGGGCGGCGTGGCGCACCGGAGACTCGGCGCCCGATGTGTGTAGATGGACTCGCGCAGGAGGAGGTGGCTGTCTGGTGTCATGGTGGCGTCGATGGCAGAGTGGCCTGACAAGGTAGAAGCCTCAATATCTGCTCTGAAGACGGACCTGTGGAAGATGGCGGCGACGACACATGTGAGTGCGTCAGACCGGTTTGTGCCCTAGACCCGGTATGTGGCTCAGCTGGGGCTTCCAGCTTTTGATTATAGGTTTAGGTGAGTGGTCTGGGTATCTGGCCCGGCTAGCATCCCTTCATCATATGAATAGGAGTAGTGGCATATGTTGCTAAGATGGAGGATTCAGGCATATTATTGTAATATTTTGTAAGGTCCTCGAGAATAATCAATAAAGTGGCCGCATGCATCTCCTAGATGCAGATGCCGGAGGTCATCCTTCTTTTCTAAAAAAAAGTTATCTCCATGGCATATCCTTTGTTGAGTACAACATGGCCATGGACACTCTTGTCCAACTTATGGAACAAAGCATGTGTGCCTGTCATGTGATTGCTTGCATCGATGTCGAGGTACAATTTTTTTTAAATCGACGGGCACTCCCTCGTCGGTGTATAAATCTAGCTCTACCTTGTCCATCAAGAACATACCGTGCGACTCCATCGCGCTCTCATAACTTTCCATCTTTCCACGGACAAGGGGATGCTCTTGATACATCAACTTGACTGCCTCCCACGACTCCTTTGCCATTGCTTTGATGATTAGGTGTTGAAGGATATCCATCAGAATCATCGAATAAAGCGACGACGGCTCCTAATGATCCTTATTCGGTACTGCTCAGATTGACTGGATCATATAGATCCTAATCCTTGAGCAGAAGGCTCATCTTCACCAGCCAAATGGTGGTGGGGTATACACCACCATTGTTCCTATCACCATCGGTACTTTCATAGCGATGAAAGCTTCTCTCGTATTGCGGATTGACTTCCCGTTACTCGAAAATCAACTTGGCTCCAACTTGGCTCCAATACCACTTGTTAGCCCTGTTGTGATACTAGCAACAACTGAACTTGTTGGCGTAGACCCAATCTGTCGATGCAACTCGCTGAAGTACTTTCTCGTTGAGAGCAACGAACAAGATGCCGCCTAGCACGTGCGAGTTGCTAGATGGATGCGTACTGGCCGATACTTTTGGCCAAGACACCCACGTACAAAGCTAGCCTTGGGCTGATTGATTCTAGCCAGAGGAATACACACGCACGCGAGACACCGGCTTATTGCCAAAGGGTCATATCGAGCCTTGCTTTGCTTTATAGATTTTATGGTGCAAGTTATTACAGGGGATTGCTACCAATATATAATGGGTCCCGATAACTGCCACACATGTGGTGTATCGGGTAGTTGTGCCACACGTCTCGTGTGGTATGGACAGCAACCAGCCCATACACCTATGCATGGGCAAAACAACTAATGCCTACACACATTTTTTTCCTCCTGAACTCTCTCACACGCGTGCGTGTGGGCGAAGTTGATAACGCCCACACGCTCATATGTCAGGCCTCGTACCCTTCTGGTCCCGCACGCGACGCGTGACGCCCACCGCGCGCCCGCAGTTGCCATGGTCCAGACCCTCGTCCATGTTCGTTTATCTGCAGTTGCCATGTCGCTGAACTACGGTTGCCATGTCGGACAACTGCAGTTGTCATGGTTGCTCAACTGCAGTTGCCATGTATGGTCTGATCTAATGTAGTTGCCATGATTTCATAATTTTAGGAGTTGCCACATACTAATACTAGGCAGTTGAGAGAGTTGCCATGTGCTCACAAGCATGATAGGGCAGTTGCCATGTAAAAAGGAAGAGTTGCCATCTGCTTACGTGTACGTTGGGCCAGTTGCCATGTACCATGCAAAAACACATGGCAACTCGGTAAAAGACAGTTGCCATCTGCTTACGTGCACACTAGGCAGTTGCCGTGTACCCTGCAAAAACACATGGCAACTCGGTTAAAAAAAGAGAGTTGCCACCTGCTTATAAAGCACACTAGAGGCAGTTGCCATGTGCGCTGTAAAAACACATGGCAACTAGCAGCTTACGTGTGGGAGAGGAGATGAAACAGTGGATGTAACGAAGAGTCTATGGCAGGTCTTGTGAAAATGAATATCCACAGATAGAGATGAGGGAAGATGAAATACCTGGTTATTTCTTGACCAAATTACAAGAAGACATAGATCTAGAGAATGAAATGCAAGCTAATTATAATATGATCTAGAGAATGAAATGCCAGCTTACAAGCAAGACACCAGCAACAAGTGAAACCAGCTCTCACTATCGATCATTAGTCCCTGATGAAGATGGGCTCATCCGCGGTGTCTCCTTTGGTGGTGAGATCCTCAGGCTCCGGCAGGCCACCACCTTGAAGCACCTACACCTCCAGCACCACCTCCCACTTGCCGCCATATTCGGCATTCCCTGGACACCAGGTCAAACACACATGCATCTCCAACCTGCAGCCGCTTGTCGACGGTGCGCCCAGCCCGCGTCGATGTTCTTCAGCTTGGTGTGGCCACAGTAGCTCATGATCCATGAGCTCCCGTGGAACCGGAGAAGCACCGCCGTGCTTCTCGCCGGCAGCCAGTGCTGGAAGTGAGCCGGGATTATCTGCACGGTCCGGCACAAGAAGCAGAGGAGATAAGAGCATGACCAAATGATTATGAAGCTGGGCGCCATTGTTGCCTGCTACGAGCATTTGGAGACGTCACGTTGCAGCGTCTTATGATACCAGCAGATAGGGCTTCTGGACATGGGTCTTGCACATGACGATGATGTAGAAGGGCCGGTCGCCGGAGAGTGGGGTGGTCTCCTCATCTGCGCCGGCACGCTGCTGCAAGACTTATTTTTCAATCGAAAAAATTAGGTTCATATGCAAAAGCAGGGAAAACCAAATATTTTGGAAGG
>NC_041392.1:11871329-11872808 GCF_002162155.2 Triticum dicoccoides
TAAAATTGAGTGTGGAAAATATAATTTGGGGTACAGGGGAGGGGTTGGGGAGCAGATCACCATGAGTACTAGAGCAGAGCAGGGAAACGGAGGAAGAAGAAGTCACTTCACTATCGCTGTTCTTCAGTCAATGCAAAGCTAGCAACTCCAATGCTCAGAATGGAGCGGCCGTGCAGCCAACTTTTAGCCTCCTGAACTTTACCAAGTTACCATGGTAAAAAAAACAAGAGAACCAACCAACCAGCAGTAATACTAGCAAAAGGCCCGTGCGTTGCAACGGAAAAAAAAACACCGCCTACTGTGGAAACCCGGGGTGAAGTTTAAATAGGGTTTGAGTTGAAACAGGATCCGCTCTAGCTCGTGCACCACAGGTTCGGCTCACACGCCTTCGCACCCTCCAAACTCCTCCCCAGCGATGCCTTTCCCTTTCGTGTCGAGCCGCGCCTCACCCTTTCATGTCAGTCACAGTAGTTTCTTGGCCGGTTGATAATATTCACAGAATGATTTTCAGAACAGGACACTAGCTATAATATCAATTGTCCATATGTGCATAATATTAACATGCCTTTATGCCAGCTCTGAATATATTCAAGGAAGGAACATGTAAGCTTTATGTTGATTACCTTCAGGTAATACATGAACATATTCCGCGTAGCAAAATATAAACCACAGAAAACTCTTATTACAATTTGTCATATAATATGTAATGGTAGCTTCAGGCAAAATAGCAGCTTCTAGAAGGAAATAAAAATACACATAACAACTATTGTGAATATATAATGTAATGAAGTATTTTCTAATACATGGACTTTGCACTCGCCTTGAGTGATATGCTGTAAGATATATATGTTTCATCCCTATTTTAACCGTGAATGTTCATTACCTCAGGTGCGCATCTCTAAAAGGTAATGGAACACTTGTGTTTCTGAAGAGAAACAGTACGCCGGCTAGCCACACGCACTATCATCACGCTGCCAGCTGAACATGAACGCACAAACCTGTCTGGCAGCTATGCGCACGCACACCCCGCGCTCCGGTCAGCTGCGTCCTCTTGCAGCCAACAGTCAAGCAGAGTACGCTGACAACATCACTCACGCACGGTACACCGGCCGATCGCTGCGCCTAAAATGACGAACTCGGTCACGCAGCCGCTATGTGACCTAGCACGCCCTGCTGCGGGCGTACGTCCTAGCTGGCCCCGACGCGGCGCTCCCTATTTGTCGCCGCCGCACGCACTGGCTACGAGCGCCCAAGCTGCCGTACGCCTCCTTTCGCCTGTCGCCGTGAGCACTTGCTGCCGCGCGCGATTAATATCGTGGCCGATGCCGACTGCCGCACTCGTTTCTTCTGTTGTGCAGAGATTCCTCGCCGCATTGGGGACCCAGCCCGCTTCGGCACACTCAGCCTCCTCCTTGACGCATCCGGGAGGCTGCCGCTTGACTGCTCTTTCCCCGTCAACCCCCTCTTTTTCTTATCTCG
>NC_041392.1:11873197-11881046 GCF_002162155.2 Triticum dicoccoides
GAACGATCTCTCGTTTCAATTCTATCGATGGAAGAAGCACTCTCTTTCAATATATGTTGGTACTTTTTTGGGGCTGTCGAGTTGTATTGGTACACGGAATAGGGGAAGGAGACAACACGGGGCAAAGCCCAAGGATGCCACGAGCTTGACAACGAAGAAACACGAACCAATTTTTTTACTATAGATTCTTTTAAATATCAGCCACAAATTTTATAGTTAACATAGAATCAACGGATATAAAGGCATGACTTATGAAGAACTATGAAAGCCTCCGTCCTTTAATAGTAGGTAAAGAGGTAAAGATAGAATTCAAGCAGTTATTTTTCACTGCTGCCATCATTGGCAAGTATTCACTGCTCACTGCTCAAGGAAGCGAGACCTGGCTTCCTTGACGAGAAATGGCCAGTGGTCAATTTCAAGCAGAGCCATCGCACAGTCGAGGGCGAGCGCCGCCAGGTCCACAACAACGATCTCGGATTACATTGGCACTTCAAGCGCCTGGAGGACGACTACATGCCGGAACAGCACGATGACGATGCCAATGAGCCTCACCTCGGTAGCTCCACCTCGGTCAGGCCGGGTACACTCAACTGACCGGAGCATTTCACGACCGCCCTCGAGTGCATGTGGTAGTCAGAGGGGGCATGCTGGCATGTTGAAACATCAATATTTGCCGTACTTGTTCCTTTGATACAAACCATTCTATTCCAGATGTTTCCAAGAGAGTGGTTTTTTTCTGAACTCAGCTCAGGCATATTATTTTCCTTTTGTCTTTTTTTTTCTTGCTAACAATTGGTGTATAAGAGAAAGATCTTAAACTTCATTCACATAATCGAACATGACAGAACAGACTCAATTGGTAGTTCTCCTATGTATTGCATTGTTTGTGCAGATACATTTTTTCGAGGAATTATTTGTGCTGATATATTCTTTTTTTTTTTGAGGAATTGTTTGTGTTTTTTTTTGCGGGTGAGGAATTGTTTGTGTTGATACTTGATGTTGGAGAAAAATGCATGGAATGACTCATGAGGCTCAAGAGAATGAAACCCAGTCTATGATGATATATAGAGATCTTTTAAAGTACGGATATGTAAGTATAAGGCATCGATCATGTCGATCAGGCATTGACAAGAGGAAGATTGAACAAATCATGATTACTATTGTGTTAATTAAAAAGTGATTTTTGCTTGACCTCCTATTTCAAAAAATTATTTAAACTATTTCACTATTTCAAAAAGGTGGTTTCAACTTTTTTTGGTCATATTCATGTTATTTCTGAAAGATTTCATGATTTTAGAAGGAAAAAAAGTTCTCCCCTATTTCACTTCCAACGAATGGTTTGAACTATTTTCAACATATTCCAGTCATTTCAAAAATATTGCATTATTTCAAAAACTCCATTCCAAATATTTGAATTATTTCACTATTTTGTCCCTTATGTTTTAAAACCCGGTATGTTTTGTCCAAAACCAGAAACAAAGCGGTATTGGACAGACATGTCCCTAGTTTTCTGGTGCATTATGCACATAAAAGATAAAGTGAGGCCTAAGATTAAAAATGCCCGAAAAGATAAAATCCAGTCTGTCCCACCGTGTGGTTACACTGATGGTGCCGTAGGTTGGAAGGCGTCGCTCCTGCGGTGCCGGATGGTGTGGCAGTCGTTAGCAACAGCAAGCGCTAGTTCTGTGCCGATATCGAGGTGCTCGCGATCTATAGGGGGGTCACATGGCTTGTCATGTTGTCCCAACTGAGTAGCCACGACCGCCACTCACATTTGTCCATGCTGAGGGATGTCGCTGCCTTGGCGAGCTTAGTGGATGTGAGTGTAGGGGGAACAAAATGGCCACAAGGAGCAACATGTGCGACCGGGTGGTCTGCCTGCGCCACAAGCTGTGGCTTGTCGGTAGGGAGGGATTTGAAGGCGGTGACATGGGCGATGGCCAGCTCGAGAGCACAGGTGGTAGGCGGGGAGCATCCATCTGGTGATGCATGGGTAGGAGGTAGCTGGGTGGAGCCCTCTGGCAATGCATGCGCCAAAGGCGGCGGAACAGGATGGGCAGTCAGGGGTTGGATTCATGAGGAGAGATGGATATTTCGACTTTCACTGCTGAGGTGGCAGGTCGGATTTTAAAAACAAGGGACACGTCAGGCTCAATGTCAGTTTGGTTCTGTTTTTGACAAAAATATTCTGGTTTTGAGACATGAGGGACTAAATGTCATCCAGAAAATCTTGAGGGGCCAAATGTATAGTTCTCGGAAACTTAAGGGACGAAAGACATACTTTCTCATAATATAATGCTGACTAATACATTGAATTACATGATATGATCAGCATAGCACCAACTAATAATTCCAAAAGGGCCACAATTACTTTCAGAACGAACTGCAGTATCAAGTAAAAGAAGAAAACTAGTCTTCTCATTTCTTCATTATACCAAGTCAGCCAGGTAGGCCGCAAGAAAAAACAAAAAAGCACAGCTAAGTCATGTGGGCCTACGCCAATGTTGACTAGTTTAGAAAACATGCGCTGATAAGCCAGAAGGGAGTATACCGCTTGTACATGCTTGTGAGCTCAATTGCACCTTCCCCATGTGTGAAGGATGGGGCAAGCAAGCCCAGTCGGTGGAGGGAATTGCAGCTAACTACAGACACACAAGGTGGTCGGAGGCACCATGGTGTCATGCTGGGGAATCATAACGTGCCATATGACATATTCTTCTAAAGTTAAGCACCCCTTTCCCGATGTCTTCTATTCTCAAGATAGCCTTTTGTTTCGCTCAGAATTACTTCTACTGAATACATAGTGTATGAGAGAAAGAGTTAACTCTCATCTAGTCTGGCAAAGAAAAGAACTCCCTCAATCTTCCGTCATAGTATATAAATTGTTTTTCCTTATGATAGTTTTTGTATGAGGGAAAGGCCAGGTGCTGAGATGACCTCTTATATACTATGAGAACACACTCGATCGATCGGTGGACATGTATAAATTCTAAGGCATGCAAGGTGTGGTTGCTAAACATACTATGATGAATTAATTATATCAGATATTTTTTCACGAACATGTCTTCATAAATAATAGCCAACCCACGAGGAGAGAGAGAGAGAGAGAGAAAGAGAGAGAGAGAGAGAGAGAGAGAGAGAGAGAGAGAGAGAGAGAGAGAGATGAATGTGTCTCTATAGGAAAATTGAAAAAAGGTGGATGTCATGAGACTCCGATGCTATACATATCAAGCCAAAATTGTATCAGACTTAATAAATGTCATATCTCAAACCCAGGACACACTATAGAAAGAAAATAACAGAAATTATTCAGTCTAGTGGCTTGTAAGATGACCCGCTGAAGTGCGTGGTAAGCACCTAGCCGGCCAATCCCGAGGTGGCTCAGCTCGCCACTCACCCCGAATCTGCCTCCTCCATCAGCATCACCATAACCTTTTGGGAACATTATGGTTGATCTGTAGCAACACCAAGTCGATTATCAGATTCTTCTGTTGTGACATGTTGCGGAGATGGTTACTAAGACGTCACACAAAGATACATGCCCACAAACCTCTGAGCACGTCATGGTAGTACCCACACACATCCAATCTGCTTCTCAATGGCTTGGATCTGCGTGGTACTACGATTTTGCTTCATCCCATGCAAGCCCTTCTAGATGTCTTCCAATCCGAAGATATGATCGCCTTTTAATTTTTCTTCAGTTTTGCATTTTTTTCCAATTCGTTATTGCGGAGGTGTTTAACCTCACTAAACTATGAAGCATGAACACAAAAGACTGGATAAGAGATAATATATAAGCTCTTTTTTTTGCCCTTATCTGTCGGTTGGTGTGCTAGAGAAAGATAAATGACTCATGAGGAATGTGCTCGGTAATTGGTGGTATATAATATAGTTGGACATATTGAACGTGTTCACTTTATACTTCTGCATGCTAGGGATGTCTCTAGCCTATAAAATTCAATGAAATGAGTAGGAACCACTGGTACAAAGAAGGCTATAAAAAGACTGCTAAAAAGTTATTAACCAGCATTTTACCAAACATGGGAACGCATGAGTTTGTGAAGTAGTGGCGGAGCTAGCAATTTTTGAAAGCCTGGACACACTCTAAAGTACTTCAATTTTGGCTACCAAAAATCAGAAGTATGACATATCCAAATAAAATTAATGAGCAGTATTATCTGCAGTATTTTCCAAGAAAACCTTCCTAATTCCAACATTTCAACATGTGTAATTAGCAATGGGCACGATCAGTAGTCAGTTACAGTATTTCCCATAAGTACTTCACTTTGGGCTGCCAAGAATGACAAGTATCACATGTTTGCGGTTCACGTGGCACATCATGTTGGCCCAACTGAGTATCAGCCACCACACGCGCAGTCGAGGGGTCGCCGCCGCATGCAAATGGTTGCACCGAGTAGCCGCAGCCGCAAACTTACCTCTGTCCGTGATGAGGGGATATGCCGTTTCCTTGGCGAGCTTAGGTGTGGTGAGGGCAGGAGGAACAAGATGGACACGAGGAGGGGCACGTGCAACCGGGCGCTCTGCCTCCGCCACAAGTTGTGGCTCGTCGGTAGGGAGGGATCTGAAAGCGGTGACACATGTGATGGCCAGCTTGGAAGCGCAGGTGGTCGGTGGGGAGGGGCGGTCTGGTGATGTGTGTGCAGGGGCGGCGCCAGGGGTCTTCTTGGGTAGTCGGTTGAATACCCAAGATTTTGACAAATCATTGAAATTTTATATAAAACAAGTGATTTTTTTTGCAAAACAGTGATGATTTAGGCAAAATGAATACCCTCCTCCAAAATGAATACCCACCGTCTAGAACCTGGCGCCGCCACTGTGTGTGTGTAGGAGTTGGACGGGTGGGGCCCTCCGGCGATGCAAGTGCCGGAGGCGACGAGGCGGGATGGGCGGTCCGGGGTGCTGGATTCATGAGGAGAGAGGGATATTTTTACCTTGACAGCTGATGTGGCAGTTGAAAAACCAATGGCATGTCATGCTGAATACCACTTTGCTTCGGTTTTGGACAAAAAATATCTGGTTTTGAGACATGGGGGACAAAATGTCATCCAGAAAATCTTGTGGGAACAAATGTACACTTCTTGTAAACTTGAGGGACGACCGACTTATATATTGAATTGCATGATATGAACAGCATAGCACCGACTAATAATTCCAAAAGTGCCACGATTACTTTGAGCAGGAACAGCATGCAGTACCAGGTGAAAAAACAAAACTTGTCTTCTCATTTGTTCCTCACCAAGTCAGAAAGGTAGGGAGTAGCTGGCAAGAAAAAACAAAAAAAGGACAGACAAGTCATGTGGGGCTATGCTAATGTTGCCTAGTTTAGAGAGCATGCGCTGATAACCGTGTTAGTTGGAGTGGGCCCTGTTCCCACATTTCAGTGCAAGCCAGCGGTGAGGATAACAAGTGTACATGCTTGTGAGTGGCTGAGTGCAATACTTGAACTGCAGCTTGCCCATGTGTGCAGGATGAGGCAAGCAAGCATTATACGTGGTGATCGGAGGCACCATGGTGTCTTGCTGGGGCATCAAAAAATGCTATATGGTCTATTCTTCTCAGGTTAAGCGCTCCTTTCCCGACGTCCTATATTCTCAAGGTAGCCTTATATTTTTTTCCTCGGAATTATCTCTACCAAATACATAGTGTATCAGAGAAAGGAGTTAAGCCTCATTCACTCGGGCAAGGAAAAGAACACACTCAATCTTCGGCCCTACATAAATTGTGTTTATCTTGCATTGTTTCTAGTAATAGTTTCTGTATGAGGAAAAGGTGCTCAGACGACCTCTTATATACTGCGAGAACACACTCGATCGATCGGTACATGTATATAAATTCTAAGGCATGCAAGGTGTGGTTGCTGAACACACTTATCACGAATTAATTGTATGAGATATTTTTGCATGGACATGTCTTCATAAATACTGTAAGAGCCAACCCACGGGGAGCGAGGAGAGAGAGAGAGAGGGGGCGAAGGAGAGGGAGTGGGAGAGGGAGAGAGAGAGTGTGTGTAAGGATCTCATCAATTACTCCATGGATTTCGAATTTGAGCTCTCAGTGTCACTTACTGGAAGGGGAGAACGAACATGCTATCCTACAGGCCAGCTGGCCGTATGCCTTTCGCCACCCACTACAGAAAGGGGAGGGAGTGTATTTATACAGACAAGTGGCCCAAGGCCCATTCCGGGCGTGCAAGCCGAGCTGGTAAGTGAGGCTTGCACTTGAGCCTTCCTCTTGGGCTGGCTTCTCTGTATTCCCTCGATTGCTGACAGATGCCGCTGACCGAGAGGGGAATGTTTCTCTATAGGAAAATTAAAAAAAAGGTGGGTGTCATGATGTTAGAAGGCATTTTGTTGTGGAAAACTTGCAAAACTCCAATGCTATACAGATCGAGCCAAAATTGGATCGGACTTAGTAAATGTCATATCTCAAACCTAGGCCACACTATGGAAAAGAAATAGTCCAATGCTATATAGAACAGAAATTATGCAGTGTAGTGGCTCGTAAGAAGGCTTGCTGAAGTGTGCGGTAAGCACCTGGCCAGCCGACCCCGAGGTGGCTCAGCTCGCCCCTCACCCCGAGTCTGCTTCCTCCGTCGGCATCCACATAGGCATTGGGAACATTTTGGTTGATCTGCAGCAACACCAAGTTGATAGGCACATTCTTCTGTTGTGACATATCACTACTAGAAAAACTGGGGTTGCCGACGGCCAAATCTATGCCGACGGCCCCCGTCGGCATCGCCGGACATATGCCGACGGCCAAGGATAGGCCGTAGGCATAGAAAAGCCGTCGGCATACATCCATCTATGCCGACGGGGCCGTCGGCATAGACAAGGCCGTCGGGACCGCCCGAGATACGCCTACGGGGCCCGTCGGCATAGGTCAGGCCGTCGGCATAGCACGGGCCCACCTGCCCGGTCAGCGCTGACCATTTGACGGCGTTGAACCTACGCCGACGGGTGGTAACGGCGGCCATCGGCATATCTGTGGCAGAGGTATGCCTACGGCGTAGCCGTCGGCATAGGCCCCTCTGCCACGTCAACGATCCGTGTGCCACGCCACGTCATCCATCCGTGTGTGCGCAGGTATGCCGACGGCCTTGCCGTCGGCATATGTTTACTTTACTTAATTTTTAAATTTATCTATGGCAGAGGTATGCCTACGGCACAGCCGTCGGCATAGGCCCCTTCGCCACATCATCGATCGTTGTGCCACGCCACGTCACCGATCCATGGGACAACATCCGTGTGTGCACATATATGCTGACGGCCTTGCCGTCGGCATACGTGGGCATTACTTTATTTTTTTATTTTTACTTTGTTTTGTTATTTTTACTTTATTTTAGTTTTTGCTTTTGCATAAGATAATTATGCCTTATCTAAAAAAACAAACCCGATGGTATATCGATTGCCCCCCATTACGAACGTCGCTATCGCCGTGTCACGAAGGGGGGAAACGGTCGACACGGAAGGAATTCTGGTTGGTGGGGTTGTTCGGGGTGTAGTTATGTCACCGAAACATCGCACGGGTCCCGATGCATATGTGAAAGTGTTCATGCATGCGTAGACGCCCGTCTTGGGGCTCCGGGGTGTGCCCCCCCTCACAGACGGCGCCGCCGCCGGCACCTGGAGGGGGGAAACGGACGCGTGGGGTCGGGGAAAACGGACGTGTGGGGTCTACACGGAGGGGATCTTGCTGTGGGTCTGGCCCGGATGTTGCTCCAAAGTGTTCGTATGGGCTGACCTAACACAACCGGGTGGGGAGGTCCATTGGTCAAAGCCCATCCGTGCAAAGTCAAAGGGATAGATCCCGTGGTCAAACGATACAG
>NC_041392.1:11881613-11883835 GCF_002162155.2 Triticum dicoccoides
TGCCGCCCCTCACGGACGGCGCCGCCGCCGGCACCTAGAGGGGGGAAACGGACGCGTGGGGTCTACACGGAGGGGATCTTGCTGTGGGTCTGGCCCGGATGTTGCTCCAAAGTGTTCCTATGGGCTGACCTAACACAACCGGGTGGGGAGGTCCACTAGTCAAAGCCCGTCCGTGCAAAGTCAAAGGGCTAGATCCCGTGGTCAAACGCTACAGGGTTAGGCGGGACGGGGGCACTGGGGGTAGCAATGCCACCGGAGCATCGCACCGGGCCCTCATACATGCGGGGTGGTGTGGTGGCATGTCCGAAGAGGCGGGACGCGTCTCTGGTGCGTGGCCCCCCCTCACGGACGGCGATGACACGGTAGTAGACGTTCTGCGGTAACGATGCGGCGTCAATATTACTAAATACTCGGAGCGCGATAAAATCATGAGTTTTTTTGCACGACGTGGGCACATGTGCTATAGGAACGATGGTATTTTTTCATAATTTTTGGTATGGAGAAGTATCCGAAAAATTCCCTCTACGCGGATTTCCCTTCGCGCGTCTACGGCTGTGGCCGACGGCCTCCGAGGGATAGCATGCCGCCAAATCTTGCGTAGGTAGCCTCTCACAAGTCTGGAAGTGTTGTGGCGGTTGCAAACGCCCGGCACGCGTGTCCGGGGTGTGCCCCCCCTCACGGACGGCGCCGCCGCCGGCACCTGGAGGGGGGAAACGGACGCGTGGGGTCTACACGGAGGGGATCTTGCTATGGGTCTGGCCCGGATGTTGCTCCATAGTGTTCCTATGGGCTGACCTAACACAACCGGGTGGGGAGGTCCACTGGTCAAAGCCTGTCCCTGCAAAGTCAAAGGGCTAGATCCCGTGGTCAAATGCTACGGGATCTACCCGTTTGACTTTGCACGGATGGCTTTGACCAGTGGATGTATTTACTCTGTTGTGTTAGGTCAGCCCATAGGAACACTTTGGAGCAACATCCTGGCCAGATCCATGGGAAGATCCCCTCCGTGTAGACCCGACACGTCCGTTCCCCCCCTCCAGGTGCCGGCGATGGCGCCGTCCGTGAGGGGGGGGGCTCACCCCGGAGACGCGTGCCACCTCTTCAGACATGCCACCACACCACCCCTCATGTATGAGGGCCCGGTGCGACGCTCTGGTGGCATTGCTACCCCCCACCAGGGCCCCCGTCCCTCCGTGTAGACCTCACGGGCGTGGCTGCCGCCGTGTCCCGAAGGGGGGAAACGGCCACGTCGGGCCAACACGGAGGGTATCTTTGGGTGGGTTGGGCCGGGATGGTGTTGGGGGGTGCACCTATGGGCTGGGCTACGAAAATTAGGTGAAAAGGTCCACCGGTCAGACCCAGTCCGGCGCAAGTCAAAGAGCTAGATCCGGCGGTCGTCTATGTCAGGGTTAGACGGGACGGGGTACCGGAGGGGGTAGAAATGCCTCCAAGTGTTGTGGTGGGCCCTACTATGCTTGTGGAAGCATGGTGGCACGCTCAGGCATCTGACACGCGACTCCGGGGTGTGCCCCCCTCACGGGCGTCGCTGCCGCCATGTCTCGGAGGTGGAAAACGACATCCATCATGGAAAGTGGACTATCACGGTGAAACCTTCAGACTATTTTTGGGCGAGGTGAGACTATTTTTTACATTGTGCTGAGAGTCACACATATGTCATAACAAAAAAAACGCAAAGTATCTATGCCGACGGCTTAGCCGTCAGCATAGCAGCGCGCACGGCCACGGATCAATGACGTGGCAAAGGGCCAGGCCTATGCCGACGGCGAAGCCGTCGGCATAGGTTGACCATATCCGCTGCGGTTCGCCCCCGACCACCCATTCCCCATCTCCCCCTTCCTCCCGACCCACACCCGCGCCGCCGCCGGATCCCCTGCTCCACCGGCTGCTGCCCTTCCTCTCCAGTCGCTGCCGCTGCCCTTCCCTCGCCCTGCTCCGCCGCCGCCCCACCCACGCTCTGGGCCGCCGCCGCCCTTCCTTCGCCACTCGCCGCAGCCGCCCCACCCGTGTTCCCCCCGGCCTCGTCGTCTCGGCTTGCACCGCCGCCGCCCTTCCCTTGCCGCGGTGGGGCGCGTGGAATCCTCCCCGGCCACCCCTCGCTCGCGCCCTCGTCGAGCTCGGTTTGGCCGGACCTCCCCGAGCCCACTCCTCCCTCAACGCCGCCCGACCGTCGCTCTGCCGGCGGCTAGGCTGCACCGGCCCTC
>NC_041392.1:11884115-11889262 GCF_002162155.2 Triticum dicoccoides
TCCCTCCCTCTTTGAAGCAATTTTTTTAATTTAGTTAGATGATAGATGGATGGATGCATTATGTACGATGATAGATGGTTATATGGATGAATGCATGCATCATGTATGATGATAGTTAGATGATAGATGATCTGATGATAGTTAGAAATGTGAGAAACGCAAGAAATGCAAAAAAAATAGATGATAGATGATGATAGATTATGATGTTAATGATGATAGATGATGATGTTGATGATAGATGATAATGCTTTTTTTATGCCTTGATAATTTTTAGATGATGATGATGACAGATTTCCATTTTTTGCGAAAGAGATGATAAATGATGATGATTGTTGGATCATGATAAATGATGATGATGATTATTTTTTTATGCTTCGATGATTGTTACATGATGATAGATGATGACGGTGATGTTCTTAAATTTTGTCACGGTGCAGGTTCTGTGGTGTTCCATCTCGGTGGAGTGATCGTCGTAGGAGCTGTTGGACCCCGATTGTCCCTCCACTATTCAACTACTTCCTCTACAGCCGAGAGTGAGCTACGAATAATGTCACTAGATTTCATTCTCAAGTCAAGTGGCGTAACCTAGGCGTCTCCCGTCCGAAAGGGTTGCATCAATAAATATGCATTCAATTGCATATTTATCACCGCAGCTCTTTCGGATTGTCCAACGTTTTCCATGGACAGCCCGAGGATGTGTAGATTGGGTATGTTCTCCATGTTCTACCCCGTTCTGAGACCGGATTTCGGCAGCGCCTCCCCATTGTTCTCCGGAGCACATTCTCTCGGCTATTTTCCGAGACGTGTATCTGGAGAACAGTGGGGAGGTGCTGCCGAAATTTTTTCTCGGAACGGGGTAGAATGGAGAACGTACTCAATCTACACATCCTCGGGTGGGATTAGGACTCATCTTTACCTATTAGAGATGTAGGTGGATTAAACGCGGTAGAAACTAAAAATTTGATGTGATTAATTTAAGTGAATCCTTAATTATGTTGTGTGGGTTGCAAAAAAGCAGAGGATGGCAGATAATCAGTGGATGTACAGTGGTTTTATCCGTCGGAATCGAGTAACATCAGAGTGGATCGCGAAAACCGATGTGTATTTGAAGGAGATATTCCGTCGTCCAATGAGAATTATCCCACCATGCCCCTATGCGAGATGTGCCAGACGTCACCGTAGAAATCAGACGGACATGAGTGAGCACCTTCGCACGCACGGATATATGCCAAACTTTGACATGCCGCCGATAAACATAGCCGAGTAGGACCGTGGTAGAGAGGAGGTGATGCGACAACGCATCGATGGATATGAGGATGACGGGGTCAGGGACATGCTAGATGATGTCATTGTTGCAGAAATGGAAAATGCAACACCTTCAAAGAATGAAATGGAGGAGTCGGAGGCAACCGCAAAGGCCTTCTTGGAGGTCTTGGCCTCGTCGAAGAAACCTCTTTATGCGGGTGTGAAAATATCTCAGCTGGATGCCATCTCGCAACTGATTGCAGTCAAGGCTGAGTACGGCTGTAGCGAGAAATGCTTCGAAGCATTCCTAGGAGTATGGGCTAACAGCCTCCCTGAGGGTCATGAACTGCCGAAAAGCATGTACGATACAAAGAAAATCATGAAGGCACTCTCTATGGATTATGAGAATATAGATGTTTCCTGAAGAATTGCCTTTTGTTTAGGCACGAGTATGCGGATGACAAGTACTGTAGGAAGTGTGGTTCGTCTCGGTACATTGAGGTGGTCGGTGAGGGTGGTGAGAAAAAGCAGCTAACCATCCCCGTTAAGGTTCTTCGGTATCTTGATTTTATAAAAAGACTGCATCGCCTTTTCATCACGAAGGAGTCTGCCAAAATGATGAAGTGGCACAAGGAAGGTATAAGGTACAATCCAAAAAAATCATACATCCATCGGGAGGGGAAGCATGGAAGTCATTCGATGAAGAATACCCCAAGGAAGCAGCCGAGGCTGGGAATGTTAGAATAGCCATATCAGGTGATGGGTTGAATCCATATGGTATGTCGTCCAATCCATACAGTTGCTGGCCTGTGTTTGTAATTCCGCTCAATCTTCCTCCCGGTGCCCTAATGCAACGGAAGACCATGTTCTTGTCGCTCATCATTCCGGGGCCTGACTACCCGGGGAAGCAATTGGGTGTGTTTATGCAGCCGCTTGTGGATGCTTTGCACCATTCTTGGTACTTTCCGAGGTTGACATACGACCGGGATCTGCAGAGAAATTTCTTGATGAAAGTTTGGTTGCACTATTGCATGCATGACTTTCCCGGCTATGCTCTATTCTGCGGATGGTGTACAAGTGGTAAGATGCCATGCCATGTGTGCATGCAGGCTCTGCGAATGATTTGGCTGAGTAAGGGTGGCAAGTATGTAGCCTTTGACCTGCATTGACAGTTCCTCCCTCCAGACCATCCAGACAAGGAAGACAAGAAGAACTTCACGAAAGGCCGGGTTGTTCATGAAGTAACCGAGATTCCAACATTTTTGGGGGCAGATGTTCTTGCTCAGATAAAAGCTCTCAAGCCTAAAGTCAAAGGCAAAGGCAAAGCCAAAGCCAAAGGCTTCGAGGGATATGGTGAGACGCACAACTGGACGCACATTACCCCCTTCTCGCAGCTTCCCTATTTCAAGGACCTCAAACTTCCTTACAATATTGATGTGATGCACACCGAAAAGAATGTGGCAGAGTCCCTTTTCCACACGATCCTCAACATTCCTGATAAGACGAAGGATAACCTAAAAGCTAGAGCCGATCAGCAGAGAATTTGTGATAGACCATGCCTGAACATGAAGCCTCCCACAGGCGGTCGAAAAAACTGGTTCAAGCCAGATGCTGACTTTGTCCTTAAACCGCCAGAAAAAAAGTACTTATCTGGCTGAAACAAATTTTGAAGTTCACCGATGGTTATGCATCGAATATAAGTAAGGGAGTCAATCTTTCAAAGGGCAAAGTGACCGGCCTGAAGAGTCATGACTACCATGTATGGATTGAGCGGATAATGCCGGTGATGGTTCGAGGCTATGTCCCCGAGCATGTCTAGCGAGTGCTTGCCGAGCTTAGCCATTTCTTCCGCACGCTCTGTGCTAAAGAAGTAAGTAAAGAGGTGATTGAAAAATTGCATAAGAAGGCACCGGAGTTGATAGTCAAGCTAGAGAAGATCTTTCCGCCAGGCTTCTTTACTCCGATGACACATCTCATTCTGCACCTCGTGAACGAGGTATTGTTGGGGGGCCCTGTGCAAAATCACTGGAAGTACGGCCCTGAGAGGCAGAACAAGCATCTCCGACGGAAATGTGGAAACAAAGCTAAGATTGAAGCTTCCATAGCTGAGGCAGTTATCCTAGAGGAGGTGTCAGACTTCAGGACATCATACTATCTAGACCACGTTCCCCATCTGCATAACAAGGTGCCTCGATACAATATAGAAGAGCCCAAGTATCAACCCAGGCTCGATCTATTCAATGCGCAAGGTGGGAGGGCTGGGGCCTCGAAATCTTATAACATGCCACGACAAGAGTGGGAGGATCTCATGTTCTATATCTTGCACAACATCAAGGAAGTTGAGGAAGTGTGGATGAGGTAATACCACTACACCATTCCTTTATGTCTTCCACATCATCATGTTTCATGTTCACTTAGTCCCGGTCTAACACCGCTTATCTTTTTTTAGTGATTTCGTTCAAGAGGAATGGACGGGAGTGAATCCTCCTACTGAGGCGGAGGCACTTACTCTTCTCCGTCATGGAAACCCTGGACATAAAAATTTTGTTGCTTGGTTCATGGAGAAAGTAATTTTCCACACTCCCCTACTAAATACCTACTTCAACATTTATTAGTTAACCGAACTAATGCACGCAACAATTTCCATTATACTTGTAGGGAAAAGATCCGAACATATCTATGGATGATGAATTGAGATGGGTTTCCATGGGTTTTGACCCTGCCGTCATGACATGTAAAAAGTATGATGTGAATGGGTATCGCTTCCATACAGAGAAGCACCAAAACAGTCGCCCCGATCCCAAAACTATAAATACTGGAGTGTACACCCCCGGTCAAAATTCAGTAGACTACTACGGAAGGGTACAAAATATATACGAGGTTAAATTCCGCCAGGGGCGTGAGACCCTAAGTCTGCCTGTGTTCAAATGCCGATGGTTCGATCCGCGGGAGGGGGTAAAACATACGCCTTCCATTGGTTTGGTCGAAGTTAAACCATCAACCGTCTATGCCGGAGCCGATCTCTTCATTGCGGCTACCCAAGCTACACAAGTATATTATCTGCCTTACCCATGCCAGAAAGTGTATCTAAAGGGTTGGGAAGTTGTGTTCAAGGTGTCGCCACATGGTAAGCTACCAGACCCGAATGAAGACGATTACTACAACATTAACCCCATGACATACGAGGGAGTGTTCTATCAAGAGCAAGCTGATGATGATGATGATGATGTGGTTAGAAACGATGACGCTAGACCATTGGGTGATGATGATGTGGACCCAAACGTCGACGATGCACGGAATGATGGTGAGACCATTGTCAATGAAAATGACATACTTATGCTAGAAAAGTTAAACGAAGACGCTGACGACGAGGAAGAGCCTCCACCTCCGTCGGACAACGAAGATGATATGATTGATAGTGATGATGAGACGGACCGAGAAAGAGGTTACAACAGTGATGATTCATATGGGTTCTAGCAGATGTACGTTCCAAGTTTTTTTTCTATAGTTTAGGAATATGCCTTTTTATGCATTTTTATTAATGTGTTTATTATCATGCCTTTTCCTTCATTTCATTAATTTCCTAATTGCCTTTTCTCTTTTCAATGCAGGTTCGTGGAACATGGGCAAGGGGAAGGCCGACGGCGTGGGTTTCCTACGCAAGGTCGCCGGCCTGCCTAGTCGGAGTGGTCGAGCACGTAATCCTCCCCCTCGGCTACTTGACGATGACTCCTCACAGGGAGGTCGAGGGAGAGGTGCCCCTAGAGGAGGAGGGGGCGGGGGGAGAGCCTCTAGAGGACGAGGTGCTGGGGGGAGAGCCACTACAGGGGGTCGCGGCCAGAAAGAGCGCACCCTCACCGACTTAGGGGTGTTGTCTTCGAGGCCCTCCTCTAGTGAGGTAC
>NC_041392.1:11889766-11892271 GCF_002162155.2 Triticum dicoccoides
GAGGAGGAGGAGGAGGAGGAGGAGGAGGTTGGGGAGGGGGAGGCAGGCGAGGAGGAGGGTGGTGGCGGGGATGATGGTGGTGACGGGAAGGGGGTTGACAAGAAGGGGTGGCTGCGTGGCAACGCAAAGCTACCAAAGCAGGTTCCTGCTACTGAGGAGCAGAAGTGGCTCATTGAGCCCACGGGAAAAGAGTAAGTGGTTCATTATTTTGCTTGTCACATGCTTATTCCGGTTGTTATTTATTTTGCTTGTCACATGCTAATAGTTCATTCTTTTGCAGCAACTGGATATATTCTAAAGGGGTCCGTATTCCCAACGGCCTCATCACCGTCTTGCTGAAGTTATATTGGCCGGGGTTGTACTGTCCTGATCCAGTCAGGCAGCCGGACCGTCGGGTTTTGGCCACGAGCTGGGACCACTGGGAAGCGGCCCACCACGCGGACCATGAGACCCATGCCAAGGCCGTGATCACTACTTTCTGGGTGAGTTCTCTTCAGAAGCACAAGTCCATTCTAGTTTCATGAATGATTTAACCCATGGCTTCTTCCATTCTTGTTTCATGCATGATTGTAGACATTCTATCGAGTTCTTCCGGAGCACAGGGCTAGAGCGGACCAGATCGTGCTGCGCCAATGCAAGAAGAAGGCCCGCCAGATGCAGTACGAGGTGCGCTATGTGGCCATCTCCACATACTACCACGACTATCTTGGTGTGAAGATGACCAAGGAAGAAGCGCGGAGGATGGGCATTACCTTGGAGAGGCCCGAGTTCTTGGCGGTAAGTATAATTTTTTTTTCATTATGCTTTCATATATTATGCTTTCATTACCTTGTGGTACATTATGCTTTATGCTTTATGCTTCCATAACACCAATTTGGACACACCTACATGCCATTATGCTTTTATTATGTAGGTGTGTCCAAATTGGTGTTATGGAAAAGACGAGTCCTGGGCGGCATTGGTGGATCTTTGGTGTGATGAGGCTGGAGCCTGGGCGGCTATGAGAACCAAAAATAAGGCTAACCGAGGGACGGAGGGAGTACATGCTCAGGGAAACCGAAACCACTATCTCCACAAGGCAGTTAATGTATGACTAACCCCATTAAACATCCTTCTTCTTCTATTTACCATCACTTTCTTATGTATGACTAACCTTTGTTTGGTGGTGCAGGAGGAGAAACTGAAGCGGCCGCTCTCAGACATGCAGGCGTGGGAGATCGCCCATACGCGGAAGGACTCCAAGCCTGGCGAGCCCCAGTACTATGGCAAGAAGACCGCGGGGAGGAAGCAGACCTACTCCGAAGCGTATCTGAAGTTGCATCCTGACACACCTGACCCCATTGCGGCGCCTCTGGACGACAGGGCGGTGGTGAGCATGGGGCCCAAGGAGCACGGTCGGGAGGCGGTTCTCGATGCTGTGATCACTCCTAGTATCTCCTACACACAGCTTCGTTGGATCGACCCGAGCCTGAGCCAGCGCACGAGCCAGCCAGTGACCAGTACACAGTCCCTCTTTCAGGAGCAACAATCTGTAAGTATTTTCCCTCTTATCTTCATTGCTCACTTCATTTTCCGCATTTAGTAGTTTTATGAGTTCCATCATGTCATACCGTAGGCCTACATGGAGTACACACGCCAGGAGACCATGGCGTGGCATCAGAGGCTTTATGAACACCAAGTGCAGAGGGATAGCCAGATGCAGCAGGCTTTTCAGGATATGGCGGTCGGCAGGTGTCCTCAGTTCCCTCCAGCACAATGCCCTCCAGCACAATCAGTGCTGATGAGCTTTGAGGAGTTTGTGGCACAAAACGCTGGCCCCTCGCCGGTTAGTTCATCCCCAATCTATTCACCCAAAGCATGTCATGCCTTTCAACACAGTCATATATCCCGTGCATATGTCTTTTCAACATCCAGGGAACATGTGGATTTACCGTTGGCGGTGGTCTTCGCAGCACTCCGGAGACACGGAGCCCGACCACTCCGATCCACGGAGGCGGAGGCGGAGATGGAGGCGGAGGCGGTCTTGGCGGTAGCGCTGCCGCTAGCAGTGACGACCTGGGCTTTGGCCGTCTTAGCAGTGACGACCTCCGCGGTGCTTGATGATCCTTGTGTGGTGATGATGCTTGAGATGACTTGTGTATGGTGATGATCATTTAGATGACTTGTGTGCTTCTCTATATGCTTATGTTGGTTGTGATGATGTTCATTTAGAAACTTGTGTGTGATGATGCTTATGCATATATTGTTGCGATGGTGCCGGATGATATCCCGTTGTGTTTTATATGTCTATCTCATCATATATATCTGCTGATATGTGCTGCTATTTGAATTGAATTGATCTGAAAAAAAACAGAAAAAAGAAAAAAAAAGCAAAAGCAAACTATACCGACGGCTAGGCCGTCGGCATAGGGCTAGCGTGAGCTCCCAGTAGCTGACACGTGGGCGCCTATGCCGACGGCCTAGCCGTCGGCTTAGTTTAAAAACTGTGCCGACGGCTAGGCCGTC
>NC_041392.1:11893023-11894451 GCF_002162155.2 Triticum dicoccoides
CGAGCCGTCGGCATAGTTTTTGACTAAGCCGACGGCTAGGCCGTCGGCATAGTGGTGCCACGTGGCGACCGTTCGTTGGGCAGACTTGACGGCGGCCGCCGTTAGGCGTGATACTTGCCGACGGCCAGGGCCGTCGGCATAAATATACGGCCCCCGTCGGCGTATCATATATGCCGACGGCTTTTCTATGCCGACGGCCTCCCTGGCTGTGCCGACGCATATGTTGCCGACGGCCCTATGCCGACGGAGGCCGTCGGCATAGGCCTATCCCGACGGGACTCAGGCCCGGCATAGGGGGCGATTCCGGTAGTGGAGGTACCCGGGCACATCCAATCGGCTTCTCCATGCCTTGGATCTGTGATGGGGCGAACCCTAGACGAAGGTAGAAGAAGAAGTGCACGGGGCAGAGGATTTTCTTGTGACGTACGCCACCCAAGCGCTCAAACGCCTTGTGTTTATCTTTTCTCGGGACTAACAACGCTGCCTAACAGCCTGGACGCACCACCGTGCTCACAACAAACTCAGATCCGGGTATGTATGGTGGGCTGGCACACACGCCACCTCCTCTACTCTGGCGCGTGCTAACAAACCAACGAGCAGACGTAGCGCTCACGGACTGCTCGGTCACCCCGCGCACGGACGCCCGTCCGGTCTTCTCGACCTGGTCACCATCATGCGATCGCTAGCGCCCGCTGCAACAACCTTCGATCGCCATACAATCGTGAGCCCAGCCACACACCACCTCGACTCCGACTCGACCTAAACACACACGTGCACACACCCTGATGACCACGGGCACACACATGTTACAAATAATCTTGAGTTAGCCGCAAGTCTGGGTCCTAGTGTAAGTAGGGCTAGGTTGATTAGTAGTGTGACGGACAGCCAGAAGCACTAATCGCTATATTAGTAGGGCTCACTGACTGCTGGTTGATTATCAGTAAAGTTAGAGGGTATTCTATAAAACTGCATGACGAACAACCAGAAGCACTAATCAACAGATTGATTATCGTCCAGATGCAGAGGCCAGGGATAATTCTTCTTTTAAAAAAAATCAACCGACTGATTTCTGGCTGCCGTAAACCGCATCACGACACTTCGATCGAACACGCAACTCACATCACGCAGCTAAAAGCATGCCATTGCCATGTTTCATTGGCCCCACCAACCACCAAAATGTATTCCATTATACCCCGCGAGCGTGAGCCACCCAATCTTCTCCTTTCCAAAACGTGATCCACTTTCTTCATCTCTTACCTCTCATTCTATCCGCTGTGAGACACAACACATCAACCTTGTGATGAAACATTCGCGACGCTGCACCCGTCGATGGTTGCCGGTGCTATGATGCAGCACCCGCCGACGGTCGTCGGAGCTGCTGCTGCTACAAGGGGCGTTGCTGCGCCGCGATGGCTGCCATTCGACGAC
>NC_041392.1:11894699-11917897 GCF_002162155.2 Triticum dicoccoides
GGGTGATGGTGTGCATGGTGCGAACGATCATGTGTGGTAGCCTCCGTCGGAGGTGACTGTGTCGCGAGGCGGTCACCACTCGACGCACATGATGCACCAGGAAGGCTGAGGAGAGGAGCAGTGCAACATTGGGCCGCCGACGTTGTCATGACCGAGGGCCACCGACACTATGTTGTGCTTTAGGAAAATGATGGGGTGCTGCAGTCAGGAGCTCGTCTGTTTTTCGATGAAGCATCACCAGGCCACCGGAGTTGCAATGTAGCATCGCCAGGGACCGCCAGTGCTATGATTCAACATTGCCAGGACCGCCAGAGTTGCAATGAAGCATCATGGGGGCGCCGGATTTGCAATGAAGCGTCATCGGTAACCGCCGAATTGCAATAAAGTGCCACAGGGGCATTGAAACTTCGCAGCGGTTGCAATGAAGCGTCCTCGACGCTGCAATGGAGCGTTGTCGCGCGCCATCAGTGCTGCGCGTTGCTGCAATTGTGCTGCTAACTTGGATGCTGCAAGCGGCCGCCGGCAACGCCAGGAGCGGTTTTTGCCTATGCTGCAAAACATGTTGTGGTGGAGGGAGAGCATGATGCAATGTGGGGGCTCGAACTGACGGCCTTGATTATGATCAAATGGCTGACAAGGCGGCTGATAACAGCGATGTGTGTAGCAGCCGCCATAAGGTATATAGATTATTATTATTATTATTGAACGGAGACTGTTTTATATTTGCTAGAAATCATATCGGGTATTGTATGGAGACTATTTCATCAACTTCGTTGTACTGTTACATCCATTACAGATTGTTGTGATTGTAGTTCTTCTATATTATTACTTCCATTGTCAATTTTTCATACTTAAGTCTGTCCATGGCTTTGAAATATATTTCAAGTTGATTTTAAATATTTGCGCCGTGTTTGGCTGAGATATATATACTTCCAATTTGTGTATTTGATTGTGTACGTCTACCAAATATACTTCGATAAATAGCAGCCCTGATTGGATGGCTTCTATGTTGTGTTGTGCTGCACAGCATGACAGAAGCACTATACAGCACAGCGAAATTCAACGAGACGAAGCTCCACAAATGAAGCATTCAAGCCAACACTACTAGCACTTTAAGCAAAGCAGATGCAAAACACAGAGCACAGGTGATACATCTTGTTGGATGGTTTATTTCTCTAAATTTTGCTTCCGATCTGTCTAGTACCTTCTTAACCTCCCATCTTCCACCACTGCATAATACGAACAAAACTGCTCAACAGCCTCCATGTACCAAATCGCATGGTTCCCTCAAGAAGATAGCGGCTCCCGTGGAGTTCGCACCTATCGGCGACACGGCACAGAGCTTTTCCTTGGTAGCTCACCCGTGCCACTATAAGATACATATGACATCCGGGATAAGAGCAGAACTCCAGATCCGGATCTGGGCATTGGTATGCCCAATAGAAGAAAGCGAGCTAGAGCCACCCACTGCCACCCTTGTAGCCCACACGACAAAGGGACATAACCACCACATGACAAGGGGACACGACCAATTGACTGTCGACGTGTACCCCCAAGCGAGCCCCGACCATAACCCTTAGTTCTTTGCCTAGCCAAGCCCGAACAACGCCACACCCATAACAGTTGGCGTCATTCCATCCCACAACACAACGGCCCCTCCCGGGGATGTCTCAGTCCTTGACCGATGCCATAACATGTCCACGTATCCCCAATCCAACTAAAAGTTCTTGTCTCAGCATGAACAAAGGTGACATCAAGTCAGGAATCGTAACTCCAGCTTACCGAGCGCTGGAGTACACACGAGGAGCAACCATCATAGGCGGCCAGCCCACACCACTGGCCCTATGCCAGTATGTGCAACCTAGGGAAGAGGGCGCATCCCCATCAGCTCTGTCCACTCTAGATCTAGATGGGGCCCCCACAAAGCAGCCGACTCCTTCGCCGGCCGAGCAGTTGCATGCAAAGCCCTCCACCCTTCATTGGTGTATGACAAGCCTGAAGGCTGCTGACCAACTTGCGCATCCCGAGAAGCACCCACCCGAGGATACTGCACTAGTGAGAATAGACTACGACGGCAGCTAGCAGGGACCAAGGATGAATCGCGCTGGTCATGGCCATCGATGCACTAGATCTGAGGCGCAGCTACGACAGACACACCACCCGACCTCCGCCACTGACGTAGATGCAAAGCCACCCCATCATCTCGTCGCTACGAGTCGTTGCCTGCCGCGCCCCTCCACCGGCTGCCATTCACGCTACAACCACCGGAGGAGCCGGGCCAAGGACCCCCTACCCCACCCCACCCGGGCACCCGAGGAGTCCGCCTGAGCTTCGTCGGCAACATCGGTGTGAGTGGGAGGAGAAAGGAAGTTGTGGTTGCATGACGGGGATTGCCCCCTGTGTCGCCAGAGGTGGGCGACGCGAGGTGTATTTTTGGTTATGTCTTCTTTTAATAATTATATCAAGGGAAACCATGTGACTTCAAATGTGGGCTATATTAACCTTATGAAAAGCAATTGTTTGTAAATCATCGCAGAAGGCAGAAACATAATTAATTAAAAGGACTTCTATAACTTAGAAAATTCAAAAATCCGTAACACTAATAGAAGATTTGTAATTGGACGACGTGTTCATATTTCATGATTTTCCTGATTCTGTTCTATGCTAACAGATTGTCATGTCGAGGTGGAAAATGAAGTTGTAGTCAAAATATTAATTGAAGATGCTGAAGGAAACGTTCCATCAAATTTATATGGAGTTTTACTAATTTATAAAGGAGTTATCTAAATGTTTCAAGTAACAAACGAAGAAAAAACCTTGCATTTGTTCCTGAGGCCAATTTTATTTTTCTATTCGACTGAATACCACTTCCTTATCCGGTCTAACGCGTAGCTCCCATACACACCAGGTCGCAGGGCTAGCACAACTCATGTTACAAATAACTGACTAGCATCCACGATCACGTCCACTGTATTGCTACTTGGTGTCGGTCCAATGAATGTCGTGACGAGTATGCTCAACGTGGAATAGCACTCGCTATTCTCTCGTCAAGAAGTAGAGCGACTGGGCGACCCCTGTTTTACCAGAGGGTGCACAGGACGATATGTCAATAACGACGGCGATCGTGCCTAGCTAGTCCGTTTGCGTCGTAACGGCTCTCAGGGAACTCCTGCATCTTCCGCGCGTCTGCCCGCTCCGTCGTCTCGATCCGGCAGCCTCGTGTGACAGGTGGCTCCTCACAGCCGTCGTCCGTGCGTCAGCCCGTTCGTCGATCTACGCCGGTTATCACCGTCATGTCCCCGAGTTCAGCGCACCCCTCCACCGATCGAGCAACAGGCTGCCGCTGTGTCGCCTCATTGGGCTGCAGCGTCGCCGCCCCGTGGTTCTCCCCGTGAATGATGTCGGGCTCATTATCGCCTACTTTGAGCACCGCAGCCGCGCTCCTTCTCTAGCTGCTGCCGCCGCCTCCTTAGGCGACCGCTGCCACTGCTCTTCTTTCGCGGCTCCACGGCGACTACATCGACACCGGCGACCCCCGACTCGACACCGACCACGGCGTTCTTTGCACAGCTACCTCGACTAAGGCTACACCACCTACGCTCTCGGCTACCTCGTCAAACGGCACAAAGGGCTACTGCCTTGCTTAAGCAACCTCGTCGGTTTCCACTCCAGCCATGCCTTCCACGATGCGTCGACCGTTATGACTGTGAGGGGCGTGTCCGTCAGTTTGCCTTCGGATTCTTCTCCAGTCTCACCGTCTGCGTCGCTACCGTTGTGACTGCGGGGGATGTTGAGTATCGTGATTATTAGGAAACGTAGGATAGCGTAGGATATTATTCTACCTTGCCTTGTACTCCAAGATAATCATGTACTCCTATATATATGTTCATGAGGCTCAAGCAATACATAAAAATTCCACCAAATCCATCTCTCCCTTCTAACATCCTGTGTTGCCAGAGGGTGCACTGGACGACATGGTTTTTTGAAGGCAGTGTGGTGTCACCCCCTTTCGCCGGCATGGCCACTGCGGAACTGCTGCACCAGCGCCTTGGGCACCCGGGGGCGGCCGCCGTTCAGCAGATCGCCTCCCAACTCTGCTTGAGTTTTAGCAAGTCGTCGACATCACTGCCATGCCTGTCGATTAGGCAAATATGCGTGTATACCCATTTAATTTTCAGTTAGCTGTACTCATTTTCCTATCCAGTTGCTACACTTAGATGTATGAATCTCTTCCATTAACAACATTTTCGGTTATCGGTTTTACCTTGTGATCATTGATGACTACAGTCATTATGTATGGCGGTAATAGGGATTCCCAGTCCTGAAATAAAAGAAAAAAATGTGTAAATAATTGAACAAAACTCCTCCATAATTGTTGTTGGTATGGACGGCACCCATGGGTTCGGCTAGCCGTGAAGTGTGTTTGTGGGTGGAGGGAGAATAAACCTTTACTTTTACTGTTTGGAAACCGCCACTAATGTGTTTAGCATGGAAGATATTGATAACTTTTGGTCGCTACGTAAACAGGAAGGGTGCACCTCCCAAAATTTTATTTATCTCTGATATAAGCTTTGAGCTCTGGCAGCTTTGCAAATCTCTGCTTCGCTCTAGGAAGGGACATCTATTACTTTTATGTTGCGTCTTCACCTTCTCAAACAACCGCCAGACCTGAGAGCATTATTGTCATCCTCATGCATTGTGTATAGTTAATAATGAATGCATCATTACTGAATCTTTTCTACCATGAATTACAATATTTAGTCGCTGCTTGAACTTTTGGCACCGGAGTAGTGGAGGTGGTGGGTTGAGCAGGTTTGGCCCCATTGCAACTCTCCCTCCTGTTTCAGGTGATGCTTGTCAGCGGTGGTGTGCTCCGTCGTCGGTGTCGTTTTGTGTGATTGCCATTCTGGCAGTGGCTACAGCCTCACCGCTGATTGTTGTGCCCACCGAATGATCTTCATGAGAATTCCAGATCCGGTGGTTACTTCAGATGGATCATACTGATGACATTGCGGGATGCATCCAGAAGGCTCCTTTGTGACTTTTGCCGTCTCTCACCCGGGCCAGTTTGCATTCAGCAATGAGATGCAATCTATCACAACATAATGCAAAGTGTATGGTTGCGCAGTGGCGGCAATTGGATATCTAGCCCAACGTGTGTAGCTGTTGGGATGATGAAAAAGTACCTTCTCAACCTCCCATCTTCCACCACTGCATAATACGAACAAAACTGCTCAACAGCCTCCGTGTACCAAATCGCATGGTTCCCTCAAGAAGATAGCGGCTCCCATGCAGTTCGCGCCAATCGGTGACACGACACAGAGCTTTTCCTTGGTAGCTCACCCGTGTCATCATAAGATACATATGACATCCGGGATAAGAGCAGAACTCCAGATCCGGATCTGGGCATTGTTATGCCCAATGGAAGAAAGTGAGCTAGAGCCACCCATTGCTACACCCCTTGTAGCCCACACGACAAAGGGACATAACCACCACATGACGAGGGGACACGACCAATTGACTGTCGACGTGTACCCCCAAGCGAGCCCCAACCATAACCCTCGGTTCTTTGCCTAGCAAAGTCCGGAAGGAAATATGCCCTAGAGGCAATAATAAAATTATTATTTATTTCCTTATTTCATGATAAATGTTTATTATTCATGCTAGAATTGTATTAACCGGAAACATAATACATGTGTGAATACATAGACAAACAGAGTGTCACTAGTACGCCTCTACTTGACTAGCTCGTTAATCAAAGATGGTTATGTTTCCTAACCATAGACAAAGAGTTGTTATTTGATTAACGGGATCACATCATTAGGAGAATGATGTGATTGACTTGACCCATTCCGTTAGCTTAGCACTCGATCGTTTAATATGTTGCTATTGCTTTCTTCATGACTTATACATGTTCCTATGACTATGAGATTATGCAACTCCTGTTTGCCGGAGGAACACTTTGTGTGCTACCAAACGTCACAACGTAACTGGGTGATTATAAAGGAGCTCTACAGGTGTCTTCAAAGGTACATGTTGGGTTGGCGTATTTCGAGATTAGGATTTGTCACTCCGATTGTCAGAGAGGTATCTCTGGGCCCTCTCGGTAATGCACATCACATAAGCCTTGCAAGCATTGCAACTAATGAGTTAGTTGCGAGATGATGTATTACGGAACGAGTAAAGAAACTTGACGGTAACGAGATTGAACTAGGTATTGAGATATCGATGATCGAATCTCGGGCAAGTAACATACCGACGACAAAGGGAACAACGTATGTTGTTATGCGGTCTGACTGATAAAGATCTTCGTAGAATATGTAGGAGCCAATATGAGCATCCAGGTTCCGCTATTGGTTATTGACCGGAGACGTGTCTCGATCATGTCTACATTGTTCTCGAAGCCGTAGGGTCCGTACGCTTAAGATTTCGATGACAGTTATATTATGAGTTTATATATTTTGAGGTACCGAAGTTAGTTCGGAGTCCCGGATGTGATCACGGACATGACGAGGAGTCTCGAAATGGTCGAGACATAAAGATTGATATATTGGAAGCCTATGTTTGGACGTTGGAAGTGTTCCGGGTGAAATACGCATTTTACCGAAGTACCGGGAGGTTACCGGACCCCCCCCCCCCACGGTAACCTAATGGGCCTTAATGGGCCTAGTGGAGGAAGAGGAGAGGAGGCCTAGGGGCTGCCGCGCGCCCCTCCCCCCCAGTCCGAATTGGACAAGGAGGGGGGGCGGCGCCCCCCTTTCCTTTCTTCCCTCTCTTCCTTCTTCCCCAAGTCCTAATCCAACTAGGGAAAGGGGGGAGTCCTACTCCCGGTAGGAGTAGGACTCCTCCTGCATGCCTCCTCCTAGGGCCGGCCGCACCCCCCTTGGCTCCTTTATATACGGGGGCAGGGGGCACCCCTAGACACACAAGTTGATCTCTAAGATTGTTCTCTTAGCCGTGTGCGGTGCCCCCTTCCACCATAGTCCTCGATAATATTGTAGTGGTGCTTAAGCGAAGCCCTGCGACAGTAGAACATCAAGATCGTCACCATGCCGTCGTGCTGATGAAACTCTTCCCCGACACTTTGCTGGATCGGAGTCCGGGGATCATCATCCAGCTGAACATGTGCTAGAACTCGGAGGTGCCGTAGTTTCGGTGCTTGATCGGTCGGGCCGTGAAGACGTACGACTACATCAACCGCGTTGTGCTAACGCTTCCGCTTCCGGTCTACGAGGGTACGTAGACAACACTCTCCCCTCTCGTTTCTATGCATCACCATGATCTTGCGTGTGCGTTGGAATTTTTTTTTGAAATTACTACGTTCCCCAACAGTGGCATTCGAGCCTAGGTTTTATGTATTGATGTTATATGCACGAGTAGAACACAAGTGAGTTGTGGGCGATATAAGTCATACTGCTTACCAGCATGTCATACTTTGGTTCGGCGGTATTGTTGGATGAAGCGGCCCGGACTGACATTACGCTTACTGTCGTGGTTTTGTCACGACAGATGTCCTAGAGAAAGGACTTAGTCGTGGAGCCATCGCTACGGGTTAGCTTGAAGGGGTTAAAGCGGACACAAGAACGCAAGGGAGTTTATACTAGTTCGGCCCCTTCAATGAAGGTAAAAGCCTACGTCTAGTTGTGATGGAATTGATGGGTGTTTCGATGACTAGGGAGCAAATAAGCTTCACCTATGTCTCGAGTTGTTGTCTGTCTTTGAACCACCGCCAGGTCGTCCCCTTATATACATGGGGACGCCCGTCGGTTTACAGAGTCCCGATACCGGCTCATAGATGCGTCCGGTTCGGTCTCCACTATTTCTAACTTATAACACAAGTTACATACCGACGCCGGTTTATAGCTATAGGCCTTAAACCGATTATGGGCCTTTAGCCCTCATCTGCCCTCATGGGCTTTTATCACACTCAACTACTGATGAAGTTAACCCGGCTTGTCCTGGCCGGTTTACGCCCAGTAGTAATATCCCCAACATTAGGCCCCAAATTGATTTGAATAGGTTCATGTCAATCCTTAGCGAAAATCTTCATCTTCAACATCTTCTTGTATTTTGTTGAACCGCCGTGATGTCATCTTCTCTGCTCGCGGTAGACCGGTGTGACGTCACTGGTTATAAAGAACCTTATCCTGTTAACAAGCCTGCGACAATTAAGGCCGCAGCTTTGTTTCCAAACTCGCGGCTCCTTGATTCTCGCGCCTGACATATCCCTTTCTTTATAAATAGGACCGAAGGGTCATTTCCTTTCTCTTTCCCTCCGACCCCTTCTGCTTCATCTTCCTCGCGTCGCCCAGCTTCGGAGCTCCGCCGCCACCATCGACCTCTGCATCAACCTAGGCCGCTGCATCAACCTGAGCACACCAGAGCATTGCGGCGACCTTCCGCTTCTTCCTCAACTCCGGTAAATCTTCTTTCCTTTCCTCCGCAGATCTGTTCTAGGGTTTCCTCGTTCATCGAAGTTCATCGAGACTCTGGCACTGTTCTTCCTTTGTTTCTTCTTTAGCCCATGAATAAAACTTCAAAACTGATGTATTCTCCGTAATGGCTTATCTTCTGTTACCAAAGCAAACCTTTATGCGCATAAAACACTGATCTGGTCCCTTGTGAATTGCTTTGAGATCAACCTTTTAGGTCTAAATCCTTTTATTTTCCTGTCTTACGGTAGATCCAAAATTTCACTGCGACCTTATGAAATCTGTTTTTACCTTCCTTAGTCATTCTTGCCTGAGATCTGTATCCTCTTTACCACATAGGCGGTTCACCTTTGAAAAAGCAATCTATCATATATCATTAGTCCCCTTGTTGAACCGCCGGGATGTTGTTGCTTTATAAACTCCGGTTTAAATAGATCTGCTTCCGGTTTAACATTGCACATATCAATGTACTTTGTAGATTTCATCATGGCCAAGCAAGTGTATGAGTGCAATTGGGTCCCTTCTCGCGTCACAGAGGATCAACTGGACGATTCAGTCCTGATTGGTGCCTTGGGCAGCAAAGACACCGTCGATTGGAGGGCTCCTGGCAAAGAATGCGCCCCCACACCTCGAGAAGGAGGGGTTGTTGTTTTCGTAGACCACTTAGCCCGGGGTTTTAACCGCCCGGTTCTAAATTCTACCGGGATGTTCTAGCTGATTTCCAACTCCATCCGCAAGACACTGGCCCCAACTCTGTTACAAATATGCGCCACTTCCAAGTGCTCTGTGAGGTGTTCTTTCAAGAGGAGCCCACAGTGGAATTATTCAGAGATCTTTTCCATCTAAACCGCCGTACTGAGTTTACTGATGGCTCTAATACGGAGTTGGGTGGCATGGCGATTCAAAAAAGGAAAGAGGTCACATACCCTCACGCCAAGCTGCATAGTCACCTCAAGGAGTGGAATTAGACATGGTTCTACTGCAAAGACACCTCCCCTGCTGGTGAGAATCCCTTGCCTGGCTTTCGTCCGGAGCGGCTCAGCAATACCCATCCTTTTCCTCAACGATTGACTGCCCGGGAGAGAAGCAAATATGCTCCTCAGCTATCAAAGCTCAGGGCCTTTATGGCCAACGGTTTAACAGGGGTTGACCTTGCTCGCTGTTGGATATCATGGAGCATACTGCCCCTTAGTCAGCGCTCCGATTTGATGTGCGAATATACTGATAGTGTGGATGACCCACTGCGACATTCAAGACTCCAGCTCTCCGGTGAAGAAATCACAGAGGCTGTGCGTAAGATACTGAATGAACTGGAGCACATCTGCGCTAGAACCGGCCTGCTTCCCTTCTGTGCCACCAACAAACCGCCAGCTATAAGACTTTGATTTTTCTCTTTGCTAAATCTGTTATTGATATGTCTGGTCATTGTTTTTAATATCAGTGTCTGCATAACCAGGGCGATGATCCGTTTTGGAGCAAAAAGCTGCCGCAGGAGAAACCAGAGAAAACAGATAAACTGGAAAGGGCAACCCGGCAAAAAACTAAAGCTGTGAAGAAGACTTCCCACCGGAAAAGAACCACTGCATCTTCTAATCCGGCCCCTGATGACGAGGTGGATAATTGGGACTTTGAGGTAGAGCTTGACTCACTTGGTTTATTTTTCATGCATCTTATTGATGATGATATTTGTCAGGATGATGCCGAAGCCAGCCATGCGGATGTTGCAGAGGTAATTATTCTCTCTTCTGATTCAGAAACTTTTCCTTCACAAAAAATCCGTCAGGCAAACCGGAAAGTTAAATTTTCTCATCCTCTTGCTTATTTGGATCCTAAACTTCTTATGAAGACTCAACAACACGAAGCTCGCCGCACCACCCGGCACAGCGGCCAGGTAGTTACCTCCGCCGATTTACCGAACAGTCCGGTTCGAGAACGTCATTCCGAGGTCTCTAATTCGCTTGTCAGTGCTTGTCCTAAAGTGGGCTGCTTTCGTCAACCTCTTAATCCGTCTGACTACGATTATCAGGTTATTTTCCCACTCATCTTCTGGCGAGTCGTCGGCTACTCAGCTCCCACCGCTCAAAATGGTGCTTGGGTAAGCTATATTTATTGTGATGTTTGTAGTATATTGCCTTAGAACATATGCTGTATTTAATTTTGTTATTCTTCTCAGGGCCAAACCTAGTCCGAGCAAGAAGGCCCGCCTGGATAAAGCGGCCGAAGAAGATGTCATTCTTGAACCAGGCACCACACCCAATCTTGAAGCGGCTATTCCTGAGGATATTCCCAATGATCCACCGCAGCCAGATGATGATCTTACTGCTGAGGAAATACCTACTGATACCTCAGGTCCTATCCATCAGCCCACAGGTTCCCTCCGGGTTGAAAGCTCCACCGGTCCTGCAAAACCTACTGACAAGCCAACAGCTCCAGTGCAAACCGGCGGTACCAATGATGATGAAGTTGTCATTACTGGCACTGGCCATACTGAGCCAAGCAATCCTGTCGCTTTATCCAAACATTCTGCCAAGGAAGAATTAGCTGCTTTTGGCAAAGGCAAGTGGAATGCTGATCTGACGGCTTACGCTGCTCTGAACGCCCAAGATATCCATTTCGGCTATCTGAACCGGCTGTATACCAGCCATGACTATGAAGCCGGTCTAGTTAACATGATGAAGGATAAATATGAGGTAACTTCCATATGCTCCTTCCTGCTTGTATGCTTTCATTCTTGCTGACTCTCCTAGCCCCTAAGGGCCGATTTGAAATATTCTTTCAAACCGGGACTTAATAATATGAATCTTGATGCTTTGAAATTTGCTGATGTAGTCCCCAAGGGCCGGTTCAACTTAGCGTAGTTAAACCGGTACTTTAAGTAATTGAAACTGCCGCATCAGAATACATATGATCAAATAGCCATTAGCCCCCAAGTGCCAAGCTGAATACTTGTATTGAGCTTGGGACTTTGTAAACAATTGAAAGATGAAGATCGAATATGCATTAGCCCCCAAGTGCTAAGCGCATAACTTGTTATGTGGTTGGTACTTGAATTCTACCGATTTGTTGAAACATATATCTGTATGCCTGCAGGCGGAGCTGAAGGCGAAAGAAAGCCAAGTCATCGATCTGCAAGAAAACCTGAAAACCCAATAGGCTGAAACCTCCAAGGCAAAAGAGGAATTGGCCAGTGCCTTAAGCGCCATGGAACAACGTAAGGAGAACTTCAAGAAGAAACGGGCGGATTGGGCCACTGAAAAGTCCGCTTTGATCAAACGAGTAGAGGATGCCGAGGTTGCACTGAAACCAGTGACGGATGAACTGACCAGCATAAAGCGGCACGTTCATGCCATGACCACTGCTATCTTTGGTAAGCCAGCTTGCCTTGTGAATTGGTTCTGCCTTCTTACAGATTCGCCGGTTTATTAACCTTTTATGGTATTTTAGGGACACGCATTAGTCACTTGGGGTCAGATGTGCGGAAGAAATTGAAAGCCGCCTATACCTTGGTTGAACAATTGTATACTGGTGCCTAGCGGATCATCTGTACCGCGTCTCATAACAAACCGGCGCCCACCTTGATTCAAGATACTTTGATGAAACTGTCAGTGCTTCCTGCCTGGGTTGAAGAGCTGAAGAAATCTGCTGCTCGAACCGGTGCAATCAATGCTTTAATCCGGGCAAAAGCCTGGGTGCCGGATTTTGATCCTATTGAAGCGGCTCAGGGTTATCCCAGTTTGAAGGAAGACGGGTCAGAATTTGGTGAAGCGGATCTGCGAGCCATAAACTGGGAGGTACGTCCGCTAGCTTGTCAACTGGCTGAGGAAGCAGATTTGTCTCATTATCAAGCCCAATATGACAGCCAGAACAAGCGAATAGCTGCAGCAATCCATGAATCGGAAAACCTAATCCCTCCAATCCGTAAGCATACTTACGCTCCCGATATTGACCCATCTTCGCTAATCCATGATGAAGTTGTTTTTCAAGCATTGATGGGAATTGACTGGACAACTGTGGATTTCCAGCCACTGGGTAGAGAAACAGAAGCTGAAGCGGCGTAGGATGGCCCACAACCATCAGGCGAGGCTGGTGGCCAAGCTTAAACCGGAAGCCGGTTTTAAAACTGTCTCTCCTTTGTGAAAAACAATTATGTTATTATGGGCACCATGTTGCCTTGTAATAGGCTAGCTGATACCTTTGATGTTGATATGCCTTCGCGCATAACTTGTTCTTCCTGTGGTAATGAACTTTCCAAAATACTTTCTGAAATAAGAAATTCATTAAGTGCCACCGCAGTTGTACCGTCAGGCGGAATATGATGTTTGTATATATAAAGTCAAAACATCCAAAACAAAATTTTAAGTATATGATCAAAATTTTTGAGATATATAATACCTGCCACCATTGAGTGTGAAGTTGGCTTGGCCAACTTTGAAGCGGAGCTTTTGCAAACCCACACTGTTGGAGGAAATAACAACTCCTGTATATGTATATGACACTGGTTACCATGTAAACCGTGCCGGGTTATAATGAACACCGTGTTACTCCATGAGAGGATGTTAACAACAAGGATCAAACGGGACAAATAGTGTCTGGATTGACGTGAACTGTGTTCCGTCAATTGATTGGTTAAAAAACTTTGTCGGTTTAAAGAACACAATAAAAAGCAAAAAAAACCCTTCAAAGAAAAGTATGAAGAAAAAGCAACGACAAAAACGTTTGCCAAAAAAGATTTATTTAAGCTGATCAAATGGCGTAACCATGGCCAAACACGACCAAGCTCCCGTTAGGTGTAACTATGGTTCTAGTTAGCCAGGTCCCCAAGTGATTCTTGTGGCATTTATGCCGACCAAATGGCGTGGTCATGGTTTGAGTTCGACCAAGCCCCCAAGTGATTCTGTGGCCTTAGGCCGATCAAGAGGCATGACTGGTTCAGACATGACCAAGTCCCCAAGTGATCTGGTGGCTTTCGCCTATCAAGAGGCATGGTATTGGTTCGGACACGACCAATCCTCCAAGTGATATAACACGATGCTTTTAGCAAAGCGAACTCAAGGGGTAAACCGGAGGCCGCTTTAGAGCAACTCCGTGTAACCTCACATGATGTAAAAGAACAGATACCCCGCTTTAGCTGAGGTTCCGGTTTATTATACTTAATCATAATATATACATTGTATGTACATAAGTATAGCCAATGGCTCAGGTATAGTAAGGCCGAAGATGAGCTATATTCCATGGCCTGTTAGTCTCTTCCTCTGATGTACGTGAGTCCTTATGCTCTTGAATATCGATCAGATAGTACGACCCATTGTGCAGATTCTTGCTGACCACGAAAGGCCCCTCCCAAGGTGGGGATAGCTTATGCATATCAGCCTGATCTTGGATGAGCCGAAGCACCAAATCTCCTTCCTGGAAGGCTCTGGTTCTGACTCGGCGACTGTGATAACGATGAAGATCCTGCTGGTAAATCGCCGACCAGGCGGCTGCGATGTCACACTCTTCATCCAACCGGTCCAAAGCATCTTGCCGTGATGTCTCGTTGTCCGCTTCAACATAAGCCGTGACACGAGGTGAGTCATGACGGATATCGCTGGGGAGAACCGCCTTCGCTCCGTAAACCATGAAGAACGATGTGTATCCTGTTGATCTGTTGGGTGTTGTATTGATGCTCCATAACACAGATGGTAATTCTTTTACCCAACAACCCGGCGTTCTCTGCAAAGGAACCATGAGCCGGGGCTTGATGCCTCTCAAGATCTCTTGATTAGCTCTTTCTGCTTGACCATTGGACTGTGGATGTGCCACTGATGAAACATCGAGCCGGATGTGCTCCTGTTCGCAGAACTCCTTCATAGCACCTTTGGATAAATTGGTACCATTATCTGTGATAATACTGTGCAGAAAGCCAAATCGGAAAATCACCTTTTTGATGAACTGAACCGCCGTGGCCGCATCACACTTGCTAACAGGTTCTGCCTCCACCCACTTTGTAAACTTGTCCACCGCCACCAGGAGGTGGGTCTTCTTATCTTTGGACCTTTTGAAAGGCCCAACCATATCCAGCCCCCAAGTCGCAAACGGCTAAGTAATTGGAATCATCCTCAATTCTTGAGCCGGTACATGAGCACGTCTTGAAAACCATTGGCAACCATCACATCGTCTCAGCAGATCCTTCGCATCAGCATGAGCAGTTAACCAATAGAAACCATGGCGAAACGCTTTAGCCACCAGAGACTTTGAACCGGCGTGGTGACAATCTCCTTCGTGGATCTTCCGCAAAATTTCATGGCCTTCTTCAGGAGACACGCAACGTTGAAAAGCTCCTGATACACTGCAATGATGCAACTCACCGTTGATGACAGCCATGGACTTGGATCGCCGGATTATCTGCCGGGCCAGAATCTCATCTTCTGGCAACTCGCCCTGATTCTTGTACGCCAGATAAGGAAGCGTCCAATCCGGAATAACATGAAGAATTGCCACCAATTGAGCCTCCGGATCAGGAATGGCCAAATCCTCTTCATCAGGGATCTTCACCGACGGGTTGTGCAGCACATCCAGAAAAACATTGGGTGGGACCGGTTTGCGCTGAGAGCCCAGCCGACTTAAAGCGTCCGCCGCTTCATTTTTCCGCCGGTCCACGTGGTCCACCTGATAGCCTCTAAAATAACCTGCAACAATATCCACCTCACGACGATATCCTGCCATGAGTGGGTCCTTGGAGTCCCAAGTGCCAGACACTTGCTGAGCCACAAGGTCCGAATCACCGAAGCACTTCACTCGACTTAGATTCATCTCCTTAGCCATCCGAAGACCATGGAGCAAGGCTTCATACTCAGCTGCATTATTAGTACAAGGGAACATTAAACGGAGAACATAACAAAACTTATCACCTCGTGGGGAAGTTAATACGACTCCAGCCCCCGAGCCTTCCAACTGCCTGGATCCGTCAAAATGGATGGTCCAATACGTATGATCCGGCTTTTCTTCAGGTGCTTGCATTTCCGTCCAATCATTGATGAAATCAACAAGTGCTTGAGACTTAATCGCTGTCCGAGGCACATATTTCAAACCGTACGGCCCCAGCTCTATAGCCCACTTTGCAATCCGGCCAGTTGCTTCCCGGTTCTGGATGATATCTCCCAAAGGAGCAGAACTGACCACCGTAATTGGGTGCCCTTGGAAGTATTGCTTAAGCTTTCGGCTTGCCATAAAAACTCCGTACACCAGCTTCTGCCAATGCGGATACCTTTGCTTGGACTCAATGAGTACCTTGCTGATATAATAGACCGGACGTTGAACCGGATGCTCCTTACCTGCCTCCTTTCGTTCCACCATAATAGCCACACTGACCGCACGAGCATTAGCAGCAACATATAGCAGTAACGGCTCCTTGTCAATGGGATCGGCGAGCACAGGCGGATTGGCCAATTGCTGCTTTAAGTCCTCAAATGCTTCATCAGCAGCAGAACTCCAGACGAACTGATTCGTCTTCTTCAACATCTGATACAAAGGGATCACCTTCTCACCAAGGCGGCTGATAAACCGGCTTAACGCGGCAATCCGGCCTGCCAAGCGTTGAACATCATTGATACACTTCGGTTTAGCCAGGGAGGTGATGGCTGTGATCTTCTCCGGATTAGCCTCAATTCCCCTGTTGGACACCAGAAAACCCAATAACTTGCCCGCCGGTACACCAAAGACACACTTGTCCGGATTAAGCATCATCTTGTACGTCCTTAGGTTATCAAAGGTTTCCTTCAAATCATCAACCAGAGTCTCCTTCTCCTTGGATTTAACCACGATATCATCCACGTAAGCATGTACATTACGGCCAATCTTCTTGTGAAGACAATTTTGTACACACCGTTGATAAGTTGCCTGGGCACTTTTGAGCCAAAAAGGCATAGACACATAGCAGAAGGCTCCAAAGGGAGTTATGAATGCTGTCTTCTCCTGGTCCTTAACTGCCATTTTGATCTGATGATAGCCAGAATATGCATCCAAAAAACTTAAACGCTCACAACCCGCCGTAGCATCAATGTTTTGATCAATACGGGGGAGGGCAAAAGGATCTGCTGGACAAGCTTTATTAAGATCTGTGTAATCCACACACATACGCCAGGTGCCGTTTTTCTTAAGGACTAGCACCGGATTGGCAAGCCACTCAGGGTGAAAAACTTCAACAATAAAACCAGCTGCTAAGAGCCTGACTACCTCTTCTCCAATCGCCTTGCGTCTTTCTTCGTTAAACCGGCGGAGGAACTGTTTCACCGGTTTGTATTTAGGATCCACATTAAGTGTGTGCTCAACGAGTTGCCTCGGTACACCTGGCATGTCAGAGGGCTTCCATGCAAAAATGTCCCGATTCTCACGGATGAACTCGATGAGCGCGCTTTCCTATTTCGGATCCAAGTTGGCACTAATGCTGAACTGCTTGGACGAATCGCCAGGTATGAAGTCAACAAGCTTAGTTTCTGCTGCCGATTTGAACTTCAGGGCCGGATAATGCTCCGTAGTTGGCTTCTTCAACGGAGTCATGTCCGCCGGATCAACATTGTCTTTATAGCACTTCAACTTCTCGGTGGCACAAACCGACTCTGCATAAGCCGCATCTCCTTCCTCGCATTCCAAAGCGATTTTGCGGCTTCCGTGAACCGTTATTGTCCCCTTGTGACCCGGCATCTTGAGCTGCAAATACACATAACAGGGCCGAGCCATAAACTTGGCGTATGCCGGACGCCCAAACAGGGCATGTTATGGACTTTGGATTTTCACCACTTCAAACGTTAATGTCTCCGACCTGGAATCATGATCATCCCCAAAGGCCACTTCAAGAGCTATCTTACCAATGGGATAGGCTGATCTGCCAGGCACTACACCGTGGAATACTGTATTGGACGGTTTGAGATTCTTATCTGTAAGTCCCATACGACGGAAGGTCTCATAGTATAGGATGTTAATGCTTCTCCCTCCATCCATGAGCACCTTGGTGAACTTCTAACCTCCCACCTGAGGCGCCACCACCAGAGCCAACTGACCCGGATTATCGACGTGGAGTGGGTGATCCTCTCTGCTCCATATGATTGGTTGTTCAGACAAACGTAAATAACGGGGTGTGGCCGGTTCAACAGAGTTGACTGCCCGCCTCTGAACCTTCCGGTCTCACTTGTCCAAGCTAGTGGTAAAGACATGGTACTGCCCATTACTCAACTGCTTTGGGTTGCTTTGGTAACCTGACTGTTGCTGCTGTTGGTTGTAACCACCTTGGTTGTTCTGACTATTTTGACCATTATGTCCGCCCGGATTACCATTAAATCCTGAACTGGAACTTCCTCCATCGTAACCCGGCTCGTACCGTGAGCCAACGCCAGATCCGTGATCATACCGGAAATTATTAGAATTCTTGAACTCCTGCATAATAAAGCAATCCTTCCAAAGGTGGTTTGCTGGCTCCTCCTTCGTCCCATGTGTTGGACAAGGCTGGCTTAGCAGATAGTTCAGGCGGTTTGGGTTGGGGTTGGGCGCTCCTCTACGATTTTTCGGCCTACCCTTGCACCGTTGGCCATTGTCCTGTACGTTGGTATTAGCCACAAAATCCATGTTACCATCCGCTTTACGCTTGCCTCCTCCGCCATTGCCTACCCAGTGATGCTGCTGACCTTTGGAGCTGCTGTTCTTCTTCCCCTTCCCTGTCTTGTCATCATAAGATTCGGGATCCTTGGTACTATCAGAATCAGCATATTTTACCAAAGCGTCCATGAGGGTCCCCATGTCGGTGCAATGACGCTTCATCCGTCCCAATTTCAACTTCAGGGGACCAAACCAGCAGTTGCCTTCTAGGGTTAATACTGCGGTGTCAGCGTTGATGCGGTCTGAGAAGTGCAACACTTGTGAAACCCGGTGCACCCAATGAGCCGTTGACTCTCCTTCCTCCTGGACGCATGCAGCTAAGTCCACTATCGACATAGGCTATCTACAGGTATCCTTGAAATTGTTGATAAACCAGGCTCGTAATTGGGCACATCAACTGATAGAATTAGCGGGCAAGCTTTTTAACCAAGTACGGGCCGTTCCTTCAAGCATCATGGTGAAGTATTTCGCACATGACGTGTCATCCACATCAAGCATCTCCATGGCCATTTCATAGCTCTCTACCCATGTATCTGGTGGTTGATCCGCCGTATAATTTGGTACCTTGCGTGGGCCTTTGAAATCCTTGGGCAAACGCACGTTGCGTAAAGCGGGGACGAGGCAAGGCACCCCCAAAGAACTAGAAGTAACACCAGGTTCGATCGAAATGGTTGGACGAAGCGGCATGAGCTGCCGAGCCTGATGTTGTGCGGCTAACTCGGCCTCCCTACGCGCTCGGGCCCGGTTCACCACTTCCTGAGCGTCATCAGCACCACCCGTCGGGTTGTTACCACGGGGTGCTCCACGTCGTTCATTACTCGACACTGCTGGTTCGTCCATATGTCTGCTATAGCTCCGGCTTGGACAGGGAGTCGAGTGGATTCGGTCGCGGCTGTACGAGTACGCCTCCTGTTGGGCCAAAGCTGTCCTCAGAAGTTCCTTGACCCGTCGCGTCTTTACTACTTGCAGCGAGTCACCTTCAACTGGAATGGCCTCCAGTCGTGCAGCAGCGGCAACAAGATTGTCCATTGGGTTGGAGTAGTGACCCGGAGGTGTTAAAGCATCCCGAGGTATAATGGTGTTTTGACGAGGCGGGTCCATCTGACGGGGCTGAACGGTGCACCGGTCCCAGGGGCTTTTGCCCGGTTCCCCTCCAGCGGATTACTGGCTCTTGGTCCTGGAGTGTTGAAAAGGTCTCTGGCCTCGAAAACCGGAGGTAAGCGGGACCGGTGCTTCCTCCTCATGACTTCATGCGACGCGCTCTGATCCAACATAAGCCTGTAGGCCTGTGCGTCTAAAGCGGCCCGCTCTACGGCCATCCTTGTGTCCTCAGCCGCCAGATCCGTTTTGGCCTGGGTGATTTGTTCCTTTACCTTTGCAATCTCCGTGTTGTGAGCGTCCTGATCTAGCGTATTAACTTCTGCCATAAGCACAACCAATGCATCAAATAGTTCTGATAGAACCTGAGCCGGTGGGCGCACAGGGCCTCCCGCCCCGGCAACCGTTGCCACTGCTGAACCGGAGATCGTTGCCGCGGCTGTCGAAGAGTGAAGCGCTGCTTGTGTTCCGGTCATGAATATTCCAACCCGGTTAGGCAGATCAGAGGGGTCCTGAATACTATCGCCATCGGAACAGCTCTCAATCCGGCCATATTGTAGCTGATAAAGAGATTCGGTTTCTCCGGTCGAAGATTCGTCACCGGAATGAACAGCAGTCACCCCGCGAAGCTTCGATCCATCCTCATAACTCCCTCCATGGATCATTCCCACGAAGGCACGCTTCATGGCCGGTTTAACCCGGGCGGATCACGTACGCTGAGCCGTCTCGATGAGGTCGGTGCAGATGTCCGGCTCAGGGCCCGGTTCACGGATCTTGCCAATGAAAACATGAATGCTACCAAAGGGGACCCGATACCCGTACTGAATTGAGCCGGCCTCGGGGCCCCAGCCTGCGTCGTTGATGTAGAGTTTGCCGCGACGACTCTTAGTCATCCGGCCTACAGCGTAGCCCTCGAGTCCTTCAAAGCGGCCCTCCAAGAACCGGAAACCATCGTGCGATAGCCCCACGGTGGGCGCCAACTGTCGTGGTTTTGTCACGGCAGATGTCCTAGAGAAAGGACTTAGTCGTGGAGCCATCGCTACGGGTTAGCTTGAAGGGGTTAAAGCGGACACAAGAACGCAAGAGAATTTATACTAGTTCGGGCCCTTCAAATAAGCTTCGCCTATGTCTAGTTGTGATGGAATTGATGAGTGTTTCGATGACTAGGGAGCAAATAAGCTTCGCCTATGTCTCGAGTTGTTGTCTGTCTTTGAACCGTAGCCGGGTCGTCCCCTTATATACATGGGGACGCCCGTCGGTTTACAGAGTCCCGATACCGGCTCATAGATGCGTCCGGTTCGGTCTCCACTATTCCTAACTTATAACACAAGTTACATACCGACGCCGGTTTATAGCTATAGGCCTTAAACCGATTATGGGCCTTTAGCCCTCATCTGCCCTCATGGGCTTTTATCACACTCAACTACTGATGAAGTTAACCAGGCTTGTCCTGGCCGGTTTACGCCCAGTAGTAATATCCCCAACACTTACGCTTACGCGAGACTGATTCTACCGACATGCTTTGCACACATGTGGCTGGCGGGTGTCAGTTTCTCCAACTTTAGTTGAACCGAGTGTGGCTACGCCCGGTCCTTTTGAAGGTTAAAACAACACCAACTTGACAAACTATCGTTGTGGTTTTGATGCGTAGGTAAGATTGGTTCTTGCTAAGCCCGTAGCAGCCACGTAAAACTTGCAACAACAAAGTAGAGGACGTCTAACTTGTTTTTGCAGGGCATGTTGTGATGTGATATGGTCAAGACGTGATGAGATATAAGTTGTTGTATGAGATGATCATGTTTTGTTGAAGTTATCGGCAACTGGCAAAATCCTTATGGTTTTTTCTCTATTGCATAAGATGGAAGCGCCAAATAATTGCTTTACTTTATCGCTATGCAATAGCAATAGTTGCAAGAGCAATTGTTGGTGAGACGACCATGTAACGACATATTGATATAGATCAAGATGATTGAGATCATGGTGTCATGTCGGTGACGATAGAGATCATGACAGTACTTTGGAGATGGAGATCAAAGGCGCAAGATGATCATGGACATATTATGTCACATATTTTGATTGCATATGATGTTTATCTTTTATACATCTTATTTTGCTTAGTTCGACAATAGCTTTATAAGATGATCTCTCACTAAATTTCAAGGTATAAGTTTTCTCCCTGAGTATGCACCATTGCAAAAGTTCTTCGTGCTGAGACACCACGTGATGATCGGGTGTGATAGGCTCTACGTTCAAATACAACGGGTGCAAAACAGTTACACACGCGGAATACTCAGGTTAAACTTGACGAGCCTAGCATATACAGATATGGCCTCGGAACACTGGAGACCGAAAGGTCGAGCGTGAATCATATAGTAGATATGATCAACATAGTGATGTTCACCATTGAAAACTACTCCATCTCACCTGATGATCGGACATGGTTTAGTTGATTTGGATCACGTGATCACTTAGATGATTAGAGGGATGTCTATCTAAGTGGGAGTTCTTAAGTAATATGATTAATTGAACGTAAATTTATTATGAACTTAGTCTAGTAGTATTTTGCAAATTATGTTGTAGATCAATAGCTCGCGTTGTTGCTTTCATATGTTTATTTTGATATGTTCCTAGAGAAAATTGTGTTGAAAGATATTAGTAGCAATGATGCGGATTGGATCCGTGATCTGAGGTTTATCGTCATTGCTGCACAGAAGAATGATGCACCGCTAGGTGACAGACCTATTGCAGGAGCAGATGCTGACGATACACTACAGGAATCCAGTACTTTGCCGTCTGCCATGGCGGACGGCAAAGGCAGGGACGGCTGACGGCAAAGCACTTTGCCGTCCGTGGCGGACGGCAAACAGTGACGACAAAGATAGGGTCGGCAAACAGGTCCTTTGCCGTCTGCTTTTTATGGCAGACGGCAAAGAGCCCTTTGCCTATAGCGGCTGACGGCAAAGAGGGGGGATGGTAAAATGTTGCACGTCCACCAGCGTTACTCCGTTAGGAGGCTAACGGCGGCCTTTGCCGTCCGCCAGCGGATGGCAAATTTGAGCGCCTCTTTGTCATCCGCCAGACGACGTCAGCTATATGTCAGCGCCCGCTCTTTTTTGTCGTCCGCCCGGCGGATGGCAAAGGCAAAGTCTTTGCCATCAGCTTGGCTTTGTCGTCCGCCACGGTAGGCAAATTGGCCAAATAGTCCATCCCCAGGAAGCACAGGTGGGCTCCACGTGCCCCCTTTGCCGTCTGCCACCGACGACAAAGGGGTCTTTGCCATCTGCCGCGGACGGCAAAGAGCCTGCACTGCCTCTTTTTTGTTCTGTTTTTCTTATATCCAACAATTATCACAACAAATATTTCACAGCACATATATATCCAACATAATAAATATCCAGCACACATATATATCCATCCATACATACATAGTAGGTTGCACATAGTTCCATCGATCCATACATATTACAATATGCAAAGTTTCATCATAGCAAGCGAGCAGAATACAAGAAGTGCATCAAAGGAAAAAACAGGAAAAAGCAAGCAATCCATCATAGGAAGCTGGCTTCTGTGAAGTGAATGAAACCTGCAAAATGACAAATAAGAAAGTTAGAAAAAGAAGACTAGAAGAAAAATTAGACTAGAAGAAAAAGAATAGAAGAAGAAGACTAGAAGAAGAAGTATATGCCATATATTAGCTAACTTAGGTGCAATGTATCGTTTATGAGCTAACCTAGGTGAAATGGGTAGTTTATGAGCTATCCTAGGTGAAATGGATCATTTTGGAGCTAAGTTAGGTGAAATGGGTCGTTTATGAGCAAACCTAGGTGAAATGGGTCGTTTATGAGCAAACCTAGGTGAAATGAGTCGTTTATGAGCAAACCTAGGTGAAATGGGTCATTTATGAGCTAAGTTAGGTGAAATGAGTCGTTTATGAGCAAACCTAGGTGAAATGGGTCATTTATGAGCTAACCTAGGTGAAATAGGTTGTTTATGAGCTAACCTAGGTGAAATGGGTCATTTATGAGCTAACCTAGGTCA
>NC_041392.1:11918105-11924154 GCF_002162155.2 Triticum dicoccoides
GGAGCTAAGTTAGGTGAAATGGGTCGTTTATGAGCAAACCTAGGTGAAATGGGTCGTTTATGAGCAAACCTAGGTGAAATGCGTCGTTTATGAGCAAACCTAGGTGAAATGGGTCGTTTATGAGCTAAGTTAGGTGAAATGAGTCGTTTATGAGCAAACCTAGGTGAAATGGGTCGTTTATGAGCTAACCTAGGTGAAATAGGTTGTTTATGAGCTAACCTAGGTGAAATGGGTCATTTATGAGCTAACCTAGGTCAAATGGGTCGTTTATGAGGTAACCTAGGTGAAATGGGTCGTTTATGAGCTAACCTAGGTGAAATTGATCATTTTGGAGCTAACTTAGTTGAAATGGGTCGTTTATGAGCTAACTAAGGTGAAATGCCACGTTTTTAGCTAACTAAGGTAAAATGGATCGTTTTTAGCTAACTTAGGTGAAATGGGTCATTTTGGAGCTAACCTAGGTGAAATGGGTCGTTTTGGAGCTAACCTAGGTGAAATGGGTCATTTTAAAGCTAACGTAGGTAAAATGGATCATTTAGGAGCTAATCTATGTAAAATGGGTCATTTTAGAGCTAACTTGGATAAATTGGATCACTTGTAAGCTAACTAAGGTAAAATGAGTCATTTTAGAGCTAACTTAGGTAGAATGGATGGTTTATGAGGTCAATAAGCTTATTAAGTCATTTTGGAGGAAAAGAAGCTAACTCTAGGTCATTATGGTAAGCATATTAGAGGAAATAAAGCTAAGTCTAGGTCTTTATGAATTTGTTAAGCAAAACACTAGAGAAACTTACCGTGATCACGGAGGTGTAGGAGCGGGTGGCTCGCGCCGGTAGCTGGAGAAGGAGCGGGCTGGCTCACGCCGGTAGCTGGAGAAGGATCGTGCGATGCGTTTCTGGAGTTAAGCTGCACCAAAGATCATTTCCAATGTCTCGTTAGCATTATGACACTCAAATGTTAAGACTAGCAAGTAATTTCAATTCAAATTAAACTCACCGTGCTCCCAGGAGCAATCACTGGCATCGGCGGAGCGGTCTGACCGGACTTCTCGCACACAGACTGCACATTTGGTTTTCACAACAGAGTCATACTAGTTAGTAATGAGACTCAAATGTTAAGACTAGCAAGTAATCTGCAGAAGAAACTTACCACAAGGAGCTCGTACATGGCCCTTGCCTGCATGTCATTCCGTGCCCTCTCCAGCTCCAACATCTTTGTCGTCTTCTCCTCCAACTCCCGCTGCCTCTCCGCTGCCTCCGCCAGAAGTTTCTCCGTTCTATCTCTCTCACTCTGTATAGCAGCCTGCAACACCACTCACATGACCATTTGTAATCATTGATGGAAGCGCACACAATGTAATGGAGAAAGATAGCTGAGTACGTATAACTAACCTTGAAGGCGAGTTGGACTGGCCGTTCACGAGGCCTTATCTCAGGAGCGGAGCTCGACTGGCGCGCCTTGATCTCCGGGAGAGTGCTAGGACAACGGATAAGTCCATTTCCCATGGCTATGGAGCCATGGGACCTCCCGCCACCAGATATCATCAGCAGCTCTGTATCAATGGGACCCTGGCTCGGGTTAAAGTCCTCCCCTTTCCTCGCCTTCCCCTGATCTCTATATTGCACGAGCTTGTCGTGGGCGGAGATGTTGGTGAAGTTCTTTGGATCATCAAGGTCAGACGCAGAGAATGCCTTGACTTTCTTGTAAGGGCCAGTGTGGGCCATGGCATACAGGTCGTACACCTCTGGCACCTTATCCGCCTTATTGTAGCGTGCCTGAAAGAGAGAAAGAAAGTAAATTAGTAATTAAAGGGCTAAAGCTAGCATGATGAATGAATCGCATGAATCATGAAGCAAACCACATACCCAGTTCCGCCCGTACTGAAATAAGTTGGAGCTGCCTTGGTGGTGTGGCACACCTTCCATTTGGGCACGTTTGTCCTTGGCCTCTTTGTGGGTGGCCAGCCATTCTTTTGAGCACCACGCATTGACCAACACCTCCCAACAATCCATCCGATCCGCACACTATCTCGGAGGGGCCTAAGTTAGCAAATAGAAACTTGAGCGCTACGGCTATGAATTACTAAATGAAGGAAGTAAGTACAAGGCCTTAAGAATTACCTTCATATACTTCTCCTTACTCAAGAACTTATCGTGGCACTCCTGCTTGGGCTTCTTGATACCACGCCCGGCGTAGTAGTCTCGAACAGCCTGCACCCGAGCCTCATGCCGTAAGTTCTGAAGTAGGCGCTTGCACTCCTTGTGGATCACATGATCCGCCTCCTCCTCGTATCCCTCCTCACACCTGGAGAATGTCTGCAATCAAATGAGACAATATTGATTAGTAGAATTAATAACTAGCTAGTTGAAGATTTTTAATTGTGTAAAGGAGCAATTACCCAGAACTTTCTGATCACGACGTCTGCACTCGTCTTGCACAAGACACCGTCGATAATCTCACCCGGCGGGGCCGGGGCAGCCAAGTAGTGCTCCCAAGTCAATCCAACCTCTAGAAGCCGACCCTCACCAGGCAACGTGACAAACCCTGGGAAGTTTTGCCGAATCAGAACTCCAAGGACGGAGTTGGGCCGGCGGACACTTTCATGGTGGTCCCAACCCCAGCAGCATGACAAGGCCAACACATCAGTTATTTGAAGAAACGTGAATGCAGAAGGTAGAAAAAGATTAAATGCACTTACCTCTCGCCATCAGGGAAAATCAACCACCTCTGCTCGCGGGTCGCCGACACGGACGGGAGCCGTGTAGCACCATGCTGGTAGACGTTGCCCCCCTCCTCCCCCTCCTCATCAGTCAGCTCCCCGCCATCATCAGCATGGCCACTCGGCTCCCCGCCATCATCAGCGTGGCCACTCGGCTCCTCGGGTTGACCCGACCAGGTACCCCATCCAGACGTGTGCTCCTCCGGGGTCTCGTGGGTCAAGGCCCGTCGACCCGAGGCTTGTGGGCCGAAGACCCATGGACCGGAGGCTCGTGGACCGGAGTCCGTGCAGCCTCCTCCTCAGACGAGTCCACCCTAGCAGTCACGTGCTCAGTTGGGTAGCACCAACAATTTTGCACGCCCCCCCCCCCCAAAATTCTTTCGCACAAAGAACATGGAGTCCGTGGATAGTTCTTTCGCACAAAGAACACGGAAGAAATAGCTGAGTTCTGCCAGTACTAGCCATTCATCCTCAGGGATGAAGCCACGCAACATCACCGGCATAACCCGCTCAATCCATATGTGCCAATCATGACTCTTGAGACCAAATATCTTCAGTTTATCAAGATTCGCTCCCCTCTTTAGATTCGCTGCATACCCATCGGGGAACATCAACTGCTGTTGCACCCACAAGAGAATTTCCCTCATAGCTGGCCTTCCAAGATTGAACCATGCCTTTGGCTTCGTCCAGTTCTGCTTTCCTTTCGGTTCTTTCATGTTTTGTAACGGCCTATCACATAGCGCCTCCAGATCGACTCTAGCCTTAGTATTATCCTTTGACTTCCCGTCTATGCCGAACAATGTACCAAAAAGTGCCTCGGCGATATTCTTCTCAGTGTGCATCACATCGATGTTGTGTGGGCAAAGGAGGTCTTCGAAGTAAGGCAGATCCCATAAGCATGTTTTGTGAGTCCACGCGTGCTTAGTATTATACCCCTTGAAGTACCCTGGACGTTGTGGATCTGGCTCGAGAGCGTTTAACTGATCCAGGGTCTGTTGGCCTGTCAATGCAGGTGGTGCAGAGTTTTTTGACAACTCTACCCCTGATGAAGTTCTTCTTGTCTTTCCTGAACTTATGGCAAGGATCCAGGAACTGTCTATGCATGTCGAAGCAAGAAAACTTGCAACTGGCCTGAAGCCAACGAAACTCAAGAGCTCCCTTGCATGTGGGGCACGGGAACCTTCCATGCACACACCAGCCAACGAATAGCGCATACGCCGGCAAGTCATGTGTCGAGTACATGTACCAGACACGCATTATGAAGTTCCATTTGCTAAAGGCGTCGTATGTCTTGAACCCATTATCCCAAGCTTCTTGCAATTCGTCCTTAAGCGGCTGCATGTACACATTCATATTTTTCCCCGGATAGTTGGGTCCTGGAATTATCAACATCAGGAAAATGTTCTTTCTTTGCATAATCTGTCCGGGGGGAGATTGAGTGGAAAGACAAATACGGGCCAACTACTGTATTGGGCTGCCGTCATACCAAACACACTGAACCCATCCGTGCTGATGCCGACTCGAGGATGCCTCGGATCTACCGCTTTGTCAGCATGTAATTCATCAAACTTTTTCCACGCAACACCATCTGATGTGTGTACCATCATCAGATTCCCATCTGCATCTAGTTCGGTTCTTTTGCCTGTTTTGTGCCATGTCATCTGTCTGTCCATCTCTTCGACCATGAAAAGATGTTGAAGTCTTGGTACGATTGGCATATACCGAAGAACACTAACGGGGATTTTGGTCTGTGTCTTCTCACCCATACCGTTGTCTACCACAATATACCTGGAAGACTTGCAAATGGGACAATAGTTCAAGTCCGCATAGTCAAGCCTAAATAAGGCACATCCTTTCTCACAGGCATGTATCTTCTCATAGGGCATCTTCAGTGCACGGAGGATTTTGTCCGACTGGTACAGGTTTGCAGGCATTACATGGCCTTTGGGTAGAAAGCGTCCAAATACTGTCATAATTGCGTCATAGCATTTTCTGCCCAAGTTGAACTGAGCCTTCAGAGCCATTACTTGTGAGATGGCATCCAACTGACAAAGCTCAGTGTGCTCGTGGAGCGGACGTTTTGAAGACTCCAACATTTCATTGAAGGCCTTTGCAGATTCCTCCATCTCCTCGTCCGAATCCCGAGCATCATCATAGTCTTGCACAATGTTTTCCATCCCGGTACCATGCTCGTCGGTGCGACGACGATCCACCTCAGCTCGGTCACGTTGGGCAGACTCACCATGAAATGTCCACACCGTATAATCGGGCGTAAAACCACTCTTCTGCAGGTGTTTGCCCATTTCAGCCTCTATCTTCTTTTCCCAATTGCCGCACCGGAAACAGGAGCACCAGGTTTTCTTTTGGCCATTTGCAAATGCGGCTTGCACAAACCCCTTGGTTTTTGTGAACCATTCAGCGCTCCATTTGTTCTGACCAGTGTGACCGGTATACATCCACGCACGGTCACTCATCTTGACTTTCAGAGCTACTGGACACACAACAATTATATATATAATTCACCATGTATATATTCATCAGTTGATCTACTTTGTCAATTTTATTACGTCCATGCAACCTACACTCTAATAGGTAATGATAGGTCCTAATCCCACTCGTGTATGTGTAGATTGGGTTCATTTTCCCATGCTATGCTCCGGATCCGACGCAAAATTTCGGCAGCACCTCCCCGCTGTTCTCCTGATACACGTCTCTACTATAAACAGAGAGGATGTGTACCCGGAGAACAACAGGGGAGGCACTGACGAAATTTATGCGTCGGATCCGGAGGAAAGCATATGGGAAAACGAACCCAATCTACACATACTCGGGCTGTCCATGGATAGCGTTGGACAATTCGAAAGAATCAAGGTTATAAATATGCAAATGCATGCATATTTATAACTATGACGCTTTCGAACGGGAGACACATATTGGTTACGCATACTGATGATTCAAGACACATATATAGCTATGTATCAAGTTTCATCGGAATAGATTAAATAATTAATGAGGGAGGAGGACTTGTCATTTGTGCTCACCCACGAACAAAGGGGCAGAGCTCGTCAAACGCACGGCGAGGTCGTCGAACACCAAACCTCGCAGCGATGAAACAACTGGGCATTTAAAACTACACGATCAACACAATTATATATGATGTTTTTCATAACAAAATCGAAAAATATATGACCTAACTAATAATTCACAAATATATGACCCCGTCGACCTCTGGAAGGCCAAAGAATACCTTTTCGGGAGGTGTCGGGGGTCGGGGTGTCCTGTCGGTGTCGGGGTGCCGTGTCGGGGTCGGGGTGCTGTTTCAGGGTCGGG
>NC_041392.1:11925658-11930554 GCF_002162155.2 Triticum dicoccoides
TCTTTGCCGTCTGCTTTTTGGTAGCTGTTGGCAAAGAGCTTCTTTGCCGTCTGCTAGCTGACGGCAAAGAGCTGGCAGATGGCAAAGTAGCTGATTCCAGTAGTGTTATGAACGTTTGGCTAGCTCAATATAATGACTACTTGATAGTTTAATGCACCATGCTTAACGGCTTAAAATCGGGACTTCAAAGACGTTTTGAACGTCATGGACCATATGAGATGTTCCATGAGTTGAAGTTAATATTTCAAGCAAATACTCGAGTTGTGAGATATGAAGTCTCCAATAAGTTCTATAGCTAAAAGATGGAGGAGAATAGCTCAAGCAGTGAGCATGTGCTCAGATTGTCTGGGTACTACAATCACATGAATCAAGTGAGAGTTAATCTTCTAGATAAAATAGTGATTGACAGAATTCTCTAGTCACCATCACCAAGTTAGTAGAACTTCGTGATGAACTATGATATGCAAGGGATAACGGAAACAATTCCCAAGCTCTTCGTAATGCTAAAATTGACGAAGGTAGAAATCAAGAAAAATATCAAGTGTTGATGGTAGACAAGACCACTAGTTTCAAGAAAAGGGCAAAGGGAAGAAGGGGAACTTCAAGAAGAACGGCAAGAAAGTTGCTCCTCAAGTGAAGAAACCCAAGTCTGGACCTAAGCCTGCGACTAAGTGCTTCTACTGCAAAGGGACTGGTCACTAGAAGCGGAACTACCCCAAGTATTTGGTGGATAAGAAGGATGGCAAAGTGAACAAAGGTATATTTAATATACAGATTATTGATGTGTATTTTACTAGTGTTCGTAGCAACCCCTCGGTATTTAATACTGGTTCAGTTGCTGAGAGTAGTAACTCGAAACGGGAGTTGCAGAATGAACAGAGACTAGTTAAGGGTGAAGTGACGATGTGTGTTGGAAGTGGTTCCAAGATTGATATGATCATCATCGCACACTCCCTATACTTTCGGGATTAGTGTTGAACCTAAATAAGTGTTATTTGGTGTTTGCGTTGAGCATGAATATGATTTGATCATATTTATTGCAATACGGTTATTCATTTAAGTAAGAGAATAAATCGTTATTCTGTTTACATATATGGTTACACACCCAATGAAAATGGTTCGTTGGATCTCGATCATAGTGATACACATATTCATAATATTGAAACCAAAAGATGCAAAGTTAATAATGATGGTGCAACTTATTTGTGGCACTGCCGTTTAGGTCATATTGTTGTAAAGCGCATGAAGAAAATCCATGCTGATGGGCTTTTGGAATCAATTGATTATGAATCAATTGATGCTTGCGAACCATGCCTCATGAGCAAGATGACTAAGACTCCGTTCTCCGGAACAATGGAGCGAGCAACATATTTGTTGGAAATCATACATACCGATGTATGTGGTCCAATGAATATTGAGGCTCGTGGCAGGTATCATTATTTTTTGATCTTCACAGATGATTTGAGCAGATATGAGTATATCTACTTGATGAAATACAAGTCTGAAACATTTGAAAAGTTCAAAGAATTTCAGAGTGAAGTGGAGAATCATCGTAACAAAAATAAAAGTTTCTACGATATGATCGCAGAAGTAAAATATTTGAGTTACGAGTTTGGCCTTCAGTTAAAAACAATGTGAAATAGTTTCACTACTCACGCCACCTGGAACACCACAGTGTAATGGTGTGTCCGAACCTCATAACCGTAGTTTATTAGATATGGTGTGATCTATGATGTCTCTTACCGATCTACCACTATCGTTTTGGGGTTATGCATTAGAAACAGCTACATTCACATTAAATTGGGCACCATCTAAATCCATTGAGACGACACCGTATGAACTATGGTTTGGCAAGAAACCAAAGTTGTCGTTTCTTAAAGTTTGGGGTTGCGATGCTTATATGAAAAAGTTTCATCCTGATAAGCTCAAACCCAAATCGGAGAAGTGCGTCTTCATAGGATACCCAAAAGAAAATGTTGGGTACACCTTCTATCACAGATCCGAAGGCAAGATATTCGTTGCTGAGAATGGATCCTTTCCAGAGAAGGAGTTTCTCTCGAAAGAAGTGAGTGAGAGGAAAGTAGAAAACTTGATAAGGTAATTGTACATTCTCCCTTATTGGAAAGTAGTTCATCACAGAAATATGTTCTTGTGACTACTACACCAATTAGTGAGGAAGCTAATGATGATGATCATGTAATTTCAGATCAAGTTACTACCGAATCTCGTAGGTAAACCAGAGTGAGATCCGCACCAGAGTGATATGGTAATCCTGTTCTGGAAGTCATGTTACTAGACCATGACGAACTTGCGAACTATGAGGAAGCCATGATGAGCCCAGATTCCACGAAATGGTTTGAGGCCATGAAATCTGAGATATGATCCATGTATGAGAACAAAGTATGGACTTTGATGGATTTGCCCGATGATCGGCAAGCCATAGAAAATAAATGGATCTTCAAGAGGAACACGGACGCTGATAGTAGTGTTACTATCTACAAAGCTAGAATTGTCGCAAAAGGTTTTTGACAAGTTCAAGGTGTTGACTACAATGAGAGTTTCTCACTCGTATCTATGCTTAAGTCTGTCCGAATCATGTTAGCAATTGCCGCATTTTATGAAATCTAGCAAATGGATAAGCAAAATTGCATTCCTTAATGAATTTATTAAAGAAGAGTTCTATACGATGCAACTAGAAGGTTTTGTCGATCCTAAAGGTGTTAACTAAATATGCAAGCTCCAGCGATCCATCTATGGACTGGTGCAAGCATCTCGGAGTTGGAATATACGCTTTGATAAGTTGATCAAAGCATATAGTTTTATACAGACTTGCGGTGAAGCCTGTATTTACAAGAAAGTGAGTGGGAACACTACAGCATTCCTGATAAGTATATGTGAATGACATATTGTTGATCGAAAATAATGTAGAATTATTCTGCAAAGCATAAAGGAGTGTTTGAAAGGATTTTTTCAAAGAAAACCTCGGTGAAGCTGCTTACATATTGAGCATCAAGATCTATAGAGATAGATCAAGACGCTTGATAAGTTTTTTTTCAATGAGTACATACCTTGACAAGATTTTGATGTAGTTCAAAATGGAACAGTCAAAGAAAGAGTTCTTGCCTGTGTTACAAGGTGTGAAATTGAGTAAGACTCAAAACCCGACCACGGCAGAAGATAGAAAGAGAATGAAAGTCATTCCCTATGCCTCAGCCATAGGTTCTATAAAGTATGCCATGCTGTGTACCAGATCTATTGTATACCCTACACTGATGTTAGCAAGGGAGTACAATAGTGATCTAGGAGTAGATCACTGGACAGCGGTCAAAATTATCCTTAGTGGAATAAGGATATGTTTCTCGATTATGGAGGTGACAAAAGGTTCATCGTAAAGGGTTACGTCGATGCAAACTTTGATACTGATCGAGATGATTCTAAGTCTCAATTTGGATGCATATTGAAAGTGGGAGCAATTAGCTAGAGTAGCTCCGTGCAGAGCATTGTTGACATAGAAATTTTCAAAATACATACGGATCTGAATATGGAAGACCCGTTGACTAAACTTCTCTCACAAGCAAAACATGATCACACCTTAGTACTCTTTGGGTGTTAATCACATAGCGATGTGAACTAGATTATTGACTCTAGTAAACCCTTTGAGTGTTGGTCACATAATGATGTGAACTATTGGTGTTAAATCACATGGCAATGTGAACTAGATTATTGACTCTAGTGCAAGTGGGAGACTGAAGGAAATATGCCCTAGAGGCAATAATAAAGTTATTATTTATTTTCTTATTTCATGATAAATGTTTATTATTCATGCTAGAATTGTATTAACCAGAAACATAATACATGTGTGAATACATAGACAAACAGAGTGTCACTAGTATGCCTCTACTTGACTAGCTTGTTAATCAAAGATGGTTATGTTTCCTAACCATAGACAAAGAGTTGTTATTTGATTAACGGGATCACATCATTAGGAGAATGATGTGATTGACTTGACCCATTCCGTTAGCTTAGCACTCGATCGTTTAGTATGTTGCTATTGCTTTCTTCATGACTTATACATGTTCCTATGACTATGAGATTATGCAACTCCCGTTTGCCAGAGGAACACTTTGTGTGCTACCAAACGTCACAACGTAACTGGATGATTATAAAGGAGCTCTACAGGTGTCTCCAAAGGTACATGTTGGGTTGGCGTATTTCGAGATTAGGATTTGTCACTCTGATTGTCGGAGAGGTATCTCTGGGCCCTCTCGGTAATGCACATCACATAAGCCTTGCAAGCATTGCAACTAATGAGTTAGTTGCGAGATGATGTATTATGGAACAAGTAAAGAGACTTGGCGGTAACGAGATTGAACTAGGTATTGAGATACCGACGATCGAATCTCGGGCAAGTAACATACCGATGACAAAGGGAACAACGTATGTTGTTATGCGGTCTGACCGATAAAGATCTTCGTAGAATATGTAGGAGCCAATATGAGCATCCAGGTTCCGCTATTGGTTATTGACCGGAGACGTGTCTCGGTCATGTCTACATTGTTCTCGAACCCGTAGGGTCCGCACGCTTAAGGTTTCGATGACAGTTATATTATGAGTTTATATATTTTGATGTACCGAAGTTAGTTCGGAGTCCCGGATGTGATCACGGACATGAAGAGGAGTCTCGGAATGGTCGAGACATAAAGATTGATATATTGGAAGCCTATGTTTGGACGTCGGAAGTGTTCCAGGTGAAATCGGCATTTTACCGGAGTACCGGGAGGTTACCAGAACCCCCCGGTAACCTAATGGGCCTTAATGGGCCTAGTGGAGGAAGAGGAGAGGAGGCCTAGGGGCTTCCGCGCGCCCCTCCCCCCAAGTCCGAATTGGACAAGGAGG
>NC_041392.1:11930753-11931951 GCF_002162155.2 Triticum dicoccoides
GGGAAAGGGGGGGGGAGTCCTACTCCCGGTAGGAGTAGGACTCCTCCTGCGCGCCTCCTCCTAGGGCCGGCCGCACCCCCCCTTGGCTCCTTTATATACGGGGGCAGGGTGCACCCCTAGACACACAAGTTGATCTCTAAGATCGTTCTCTTAGCCGTGTGCGATGCCCCCTTCCACCATAGTCCTCGATAATATTGTAGTGGTGCTTAGGCGAAGCCCTGCGACAGTAGAACATCAAGATCGTCACCATGCCGTCGTGCTGAGGAACTCTTCCCCGACACTTTGCTGGATCGGAGTCCGGGGATCGTCATCGAGCTGAACATGTGCTAGAACTCGGAGGTGCCGTAGTTTCGGTGCTTGATCGGTCGGGCCGTGAAGACGTACAACTACATCAACCGCGTTGTGCTAACGCTTCCGCTTCCGGTCTACAAGTGTACGTAGACAACACTCTCCCCTCTCGTTGCTATGCATCACCATGATCTTGCGTGTGCATAGGATTTTTTTTTTAAATTACTACGTTCACCAACAAGCCCGAACAACGCCACACCCATAACAGTTGGCTTCATTCCATCCCACATCACAACGGCCCCTCCCGGGGATGTCTCAGTCCTTGACCGATGCCATAACATGTCCACATATCCCCAATCCAACTAAAAGTTTTGGTCTCAGCATGAACAAAGGTGACATCAAGTCAGGAATCGAGACTCCAGCTTACCGAGCGCTGGAGGACACATGAGGAGCAACCTTCATAGGCGGCCAGCCCACACCACTGGCCCTCTGCCAGTATGTGCAACCTAGGGAAGAGGGCGCATCCCCATCATCTCTGTCCACTCTAGATCTAGACGGGGCCCCACAAAGCAGCCGGCTCCTCCGCGGGCCGAGCAGTTGCACGTAAAGCCCACCACCCTTCATTGGTTTATGACAAGCCTGAAGGCCGCTGACCAACTTGCACATCCCGAGCAGCACCCACCTGAGGACACTGCACCGGCGAGAACAGACCAGGATGGCAGCCAGCAGGGCCCAAGGATGAATCGCGCTGGTCATCGCCATCGATGCACCAGATCTGAGGCGCAGCTACGACGGACACGTCACCCGACCTCCGCCACTGACGTAGATGCGAAGCCACCCCATCATCTCGTCACTACGAGTCGTTGCCTGCCGCGACACTCCACTGGCTGCCATTCATGCCACAGCCACC
>NC_041392.1:11932269-11945992 GCF_002162155.2 Triticum dicoccoides
CGGGCACCCGAGGAGTGCACCCGAGCTTCGTCGGCAACATCGATGTGAGTGGAGGAGAAAGGAAGTTGTGGTTGCACGACGGGGATTGCCCTCTGTGTCGCCAGAGGTGGGCGGCGCGAGGGGTATTTTCGGTTATGTCTTCTTTTCACAATTATATCATGGGAAAACCATGTGACTTCAAATGTGGACTATATTAACCGTATGAAAAGCAATAGTTTGAAAATCATCGCAGAAGGCAGAAACATAATTAATTAAACTAGGCACGGCAATCAGGCACGTAGGCTTTTAACCTCCTAACAAATACGTGTACCTCTTGAAGTCTTTGCTTGTAGTAGTATTTTCCTTGGAATTGCACATGGCGTCCTGAAGCATGGTTCCATCTCATGGTGTGGAAAAATCTCAAACGCCATCTTCCCAAACTGAAGTAAAGAATTTGTATGCTGGCTTCGATTTGGCACTAACCTCGCTACGAACATTAGCTGTTCGATTCACCCGGACTTTCTGGTGAATATTTTGTGTCTCACTTTGTTGACGTAATGTCGGAACAATATACTTTGGTGTTTCGTGAGCATCTTGCAGAAGATCATTTTGAAAGTTAGGCATAGGCATATCAACATACCCTCAGCCCCGAGGGTGAACTACTCCCTCCTCGTTATGAAGAGCACCGGGATGATGAAGATGGCCACTGGAGAGGGATTCCCCCCTCCGGCAGGGTGCCGGAATGGGTCTAGATTGGTCTTCGGTGGCTACGGAGGCTTATGGCGGCGGAACTCCCGATCTAGGTTTTGTTCTGGGGGTTTCTGTATATATAAGAGGTTTTGGCGTCGAGAACAAGGCAGGGGGGTCTCCGCGCTGTCCACGAGGTAGGGAGGCGCGCCCCTACCCTCGTGGGCAGCCCGGGACTCTTCTGGCCCAACTCTTTTACTTCATGGCCTTCTTCTGGTCCAAAAATAAGTCCCATAAAATTTCAGGTCAATTGGACACCGTTTGGTTTTCCTTTTCTGCGATACTCAAAAACAAGGAAAAACTGTAAACTAGCACTGGGCTCTAGGTTAACAAGACTGAAAGAATCTCCTGTCAAATCTGAATATACAAATGAAATTCCTTAAACCATTAAAAATCATTAAAAAATTGTAGTGCTCTCTTATACAATCAAACCTCCGTCACTTTCTATATATCCATTTTTTGTTTCTATATACACATAAAGGTCCCAACGATGCAATATCTGGTTGGTGAATTAATCATGTTCGCCATTATAGGAGGATGCCCTTCTATATTTTTGTTTGAAACCACGTTTCAACGGTCGTACACAGCGAACCAACTTGTGATTGGATGGTTAGAAGGACAGTGATATTCCCGGTCCACCAGAGTTCATGTCATGTGATTGGATGGTTCGGAAGACGGTGACATTTTCTTGGATTTATTTCAGACCTTTCAGCGATGTGCATTCGGTGGGAGGAGACATTTTCGTCGATAACGAAGATGTCTGTGGTGACTACGTCAATCTCAAGATAATATATTATCCCAGTTTTTTAGAGGTGCTCATATGCGTAAGGTGTCCATGTGTGCGTTTATAGGAGGATGAGTATATGCTCGTGTGTGTGAGCGACTTTCATTGTATTGTCTTAAAAAATGACCGTACAGGTTGCCCTTATTTTTTGGCGTCGGCCCTTGTATTCTATTTGTATACATGCCTTTATGCATGGACACATTTCTCCTACATGTACGTGCATGGTGTACTCTTTATTCTATCACGTTGGACATTTTTTTTCTTAAATAAACTTATCACCTTGGACTTAAATCACGTATGTTGTATGACTTGTAGTATAGATGGACTCTTGTACATGCGTGTTAACTTACCATGTATTTGACTCGATTGTAGCGTATCTTCCTTTTTTGGCGGAATGACAAATCGTGCCATACATGGAGCCCTTAATTTTAGCGTGCAGACACATGCTACAGCTCTCATTGTGGACCTTTTTTTTTATAAATTATCAATTTCAACTTAACCTATGGATCTTCACGTTCAACATATCTCCTGAGGGAAAATAAATCTGCACTTACCAATGTGAATTTTCTTCTTTTTTTAACCTTTTTTTTGCTTCACGTGAGAAGATGTTATTTTTTTTCCTTTACATTGCTAGAGTTTTTATGGAAGGAGGATATTTTTTATGGCAACGATAGATGCTTTATATGTTTCGCAGCAACATTGAACGTGTCAGGAGCCTTTTTTGGACTATTTGTGTTACGTAAGTTTTCCTTTTATCTCTGACGTTAATTATTTAATCCAACGGTGTAATTAATATCGAAGATGTGGATTAATGAGAAGGCTTTAAAGGTGTCTCCAATTAGTAAATATAAGAAGGACTTCTATAACTTAGAAAATTCAAAAATCCGTAGCACTAATAGAAGATTTATAATTGGACGACGTGTTCATTTTTCATGATTTTCCTGATTCTGTTCTATGCTAACAGATTGTCATGTGGAGGTGGAAAATGAAGTTGTAGTCACAATATTAATTGAAGATGCTGAAGGAAACGTTCCATCAAATTTATATGGAGTTTTACTAATTTATAAAGGAGTTATCTAAATGTTTCAAGTAACAAACGAAGAAAAAACCTTGCATTTGTTCCTGAGGCCAATTTTATTTTTCTATTCGACCGAATAGAAAAAACCTTCCTTATCTGGTCTAACGCGTAGCTCCCATACACACCAGGTCGCAGGGCTAGCACAACTCATGTTACTCATCACTGACTAGCATCCACGATCACGTCCACTGTATTGCTACTTGGTGTCGGTCCAATGAATGTCGTGACAAGTATGCTCAACGTGGAATAGCACTCGCTCGCTCGTCAAGAAGTAGAGCGACTCGGCGACCCCTGTTTTACCAGAGGGTGCGCAGGACGATATGTCAACAACGAGGGCGACCGTGCCTAGCTAGTCCGATTGCGTCGTAACGGCTCTCAGGGAACTCGTGGTCCGCACGTCTGCCCGTCCGTCGTCTCGACCTGACGGCCTCGCGCGACAGATGGCTCCTTACGACCGCGTCCGCGCGTCGGCCCGCTCGTCGATCTACGCCGGCTATCACCGCCTTGTCCCTGAGTTCAGCGCACCCCTCCGCCGATCGAGCAACAGGCTGTCGATGCGTCGCCCCATCGGGCCACAGCGTCGCCGCCCTGTGGTTCTCCCCGTGGATGCACCGATCCGTGCCACCGCTGGGTCGCCCTTTCGGGCAGTAGTGCTGTGGCACGTGATCCCCGTCGCCGCATTGAGGCTGTTCCCGTGGTTGCATTACCTCGCGCGCCGCCGTCGCGTAGCCCCTTCGGGCCGTAGTGCTGCGGCCCGGGGTCAATCTCCGCACCGAGGTCGTCCCTTCCAGGCCGTCCCCGAGGCTGCACCGACCCTCGCGCTACCACTGCGTCGCCCCGTCGGGCCGTAGCGAGCGAGGCACGCGATCCTTGCAACCGCCCTGAGGTCTTCCCCACCGTCGCCCCGACCTGCCCGCCGCCGTTGTGTCGCCCCTTCGGGCTGTAACGCTGCGGCCCATAGTCTACTGCCGTCCACTCGTGTTGACTTCCACCTGATATGCGCTGCGCCACCTCCCTTGGCACGGGAACGTCACCGTCCGCGCCGGTCTTCGTCAAGCTGTTGGGCTCATTATCGCCTACTTCGAGCACCGCAGCCGCGCTCCTTCTCTAGCCGCCGCCGCCTCCTTAGGCCGCCGCCGCCGCTGCTCTTCTTCAGCGGCTCCACGGTGACTACCTCGACACCGGCGACCCCCGACTCGACACCGACCACGGCGTTCTACGCACGGCTACCTCGGTTACGGCTACACCACCTACGCTCTCGGCTACCTCGACAAACGGCACAAAGGGCTACCGCCTTGCTTAAGCAACATCGTCGGTTTCCACTCCAGCCACGCCTTCCGCGATGCGTCGACCGTTACGACTGTGAGGGGCATGTTCGTCGGTTTGCCTTCGGATTCTTCTCCAGTCTCACTGTCTGTGTCGCTACCGTTGTGACTGCGGCGGATGTTGAGTATCGTGCTTATTTAAAAACATAGGATAGCGTAGGATATTATTCTACCTTGCCTTGTACTCCAAGATAATCATGTACTCCTATATATATGTCCCTGAGGCTCAAGCAATACATGAACAATTCCATCAAATCCCTCTCTCACTTCTAACATCCTGTGTTGCCAGAGGGTGCACTGGACGACATGGTTTTTCGAAGGCAGTGTGGTGTCACCCCCTTTCGCTGGCGTGGCCACTACGGAGCTGCTGCACCAGCTCCTTGGGCACCCCGGGGCGGCCGCCGTTCAGCGCCTCCCAACTCTGCTTGAGTTTTAGCAAGTCGTCGACATCACTGCCATGCCTGTCGATTAGGCAAACATGCGTGTTTACCCTTTCAATTTTCAGTTAGTTGTACTCATTGTTGAGGAAATCGCTAACTGGAAGCTGCTCGGTCGGCTGGTGAGTAGGGGATTAATAGGCTAATTGGCAAGTTAATCGGCCATTTAATCAATTAATCGGACGATTTATCGGGTAATTGACTACTCGGGGACCCTATGAGTAGGGATTAACCGGCAAGTTAACTGGTTAATCGGATGAATTCTTGAACAGGGATTGTACTCATTTGCCTATCCAGTTGCTACACTTAGATGTATGGACCTCTCCCATTAACAACATTTCCGGTTATCGGTTTTACCTTGTGATCCTTGATGACTACAGTCATTATGTATGGCGGTAATAGGGATTCCCAGTCCCAAAATAAAAGAAAAAATGTGTAAATAATTAAACAAAACTCCTCCATAATTGTTGTTGGTATGGACGGCACCCATGGGTTCGGCTAGCCGTGAAGTGTGTTTGTTGGTGAAGGGGGGGACAAACCTTTACTTTTACCGTTTGGAAACCGCCACTAATGTGTTTAGCATGGAAGATATTGATAACTTTTGGTCGTGACGTAAACAGGAAGGGTGCACCTCCCAAAATTTCATTTATCTCTGATTTAAGCTTTGAGCTCTGGCAGCTTTGCAAATCTCTGCTTCGCTCTGCGAAGGGACCATCTATTACTTTTATGTTGTGTCTTCACCTTCTCAAATAAGCGCCAGACCTGAGAGCATTATTGTCATCCTCATGCATTGTGTATAGTTAATAATGAATGCATCATTACTGAATCTTTTCTACCATGAATTACAATGTTTAGTCGCTGCTTGAACTTCTGGTGCCGGAGTAGTGGAGGTGGTGGGCTGAGCAGGTTTGGCCACATTGCAACTCTCCCTCCTGGTTCGGGTGATGCATGTCAGCGGTGGTGTGCTCTGTCGTCGGTGTCGTTTTGTGTGATTGTCATTCTAGCAGCGGCTACAGCCTCACTGCGGATTGCTGTGCCCACCGAATGATCTTCGTGAGAATTCCAGATCCGGTGGTTACTTCAGATGGCTCATACTGATGACATTGTGGGATGCATCCAGAAGGCTCCTTTGTGACTTTTGTCGTCTCTCACTCGGGCCCGTGTGCATTCAGTGATGAAATGCAATCTATGACAACATGACGCAAAGTGTATGGTTGTGCAGTGGCCGCAATTGGATATCTAACCCAACGTGTGTAGCTGTTGGGATCATGAAAAAGAGGTGGTGATCTCCTCTAGTACCCGGTCTCAACATCCGGAGTGAAAACTTAGGGCTAACCCAAGTTGGTTATACCTAGCAATGTTGATATTTTTGTGTAGTTACCTTATTGAAGACATTGCTCAAATATGCTCGGACTTGTTCTTCACGGTGAAAACCTTGATTCTAGTCTTTGATGGTTGGATCCGGTGAGGGCGGCGCTTGAGTGTCGATGCCTTGATGAAGGCGTTTCTTGTTGAAGAAACCTCGTTGTCCTTGCAATGTCAACAGATGACTGGTGTGGATATGACCGTTGTTTTAATTTTTTTCAATCGATGATCGCTTGAATAGTTTTTCTTTTCTTTTTTCCTCGTTTAGGCATAGCATTCGTCTTATATGGCTTTGCTATTTACCAGTGCATTTTTTTGTATGTGAGCCCTGGTGTTAGCTGTGTGCATCCTAACTATGCAGAGACTGCTAGAATAAGGGCCTAATGAGGTGGTTGCTCATTGTATTTGTATCTGCTTGATGCTTTACTTTGACTCAATAGAATTCACCCTTTGTCAAAAAAGTAATAGTACAATAAAGTTATTGCAGTCAACTAATTCATCACACATATAGTGCGGCTTCCCCAAAAAATGAGTAGCTTTACTTCTAACTGCATTTGGAAAGTATTCTTTTTTTACATTTGGAATGTATTTGTTGCTTTCTGCATTTGGAAAGCTTCCTAGCATGTGATGGAGCTGCCAAGGTGCATCCATAAACCATCACAAATGTTAACGCCCGCATGTGCGGCACGAAGCAACATGGCCCAAATGCCTCCATTACTATTCATTTTGCTACGTCAAAACAGACAACATCAGCGGGAATCTTTTTCGTTTTCGGTTTAAAAATGTTTTATCTCCTAATTAAAAAATCCAATTAAAAATCTATTTTTACTATTAAATCCATCTCGACGAGATTTTCAAAACTAGATCCAATGTTGATATGTTTCAACGGAAAAAAAAATTGCCCAGAAGTTGCCATTATGTTTACACCGTAGTTGCCATAGTGTTTACACTAAAGTTGTCATGTGCCAAATTTAGTTTATATAGCATGGCAATTTTAGTATTTTGACCATGGCTATTCCAGTACTTTGACCATGAAAATTATTTTTTGTATGAACCATGGCAATTTTAAGTGCATGTATCATGGCAATTTTAGTTTATGGTTCATGGAAAGTATAGTTTCTTAATTCTCCCTTTTATAATATGTCAAAATTTACTTTTAAATGTAGAAAAAATAGCTGAAATATATCATGGCAACTTCAGTGTAAACACCATGGCAATTCATATGCAATAGACATGACAACTTTTAACCCAAAAAATTCGTCGAAACATATTGCTATGAGATCTAGTTTCAAAGATCTCGTCGCGATGGATATAATGGTGAAAACGGATCTTCAATCGAATTTTTCATTTAAGAGATAAAACATTTTAAAAAACTAGGAATAAAATAGATTCTCACATGCATGCATGCGGTGACGTGGCGTAGTCTATGTGTTATAAGGCGTGTGGGCGGATGTCGCTCCCACCACACGTGTGGGCGTTACTAGCGTCCTAAACCATAGAGTTATTGTTCCTGTGCTGAATCCACGGGAGTTCCAACGCCCATCATTTAATTTCAGTATAACAAATACAATAACATATTAAGCTGGACTTCACTATGTTGCAGAGTTTTATAAAATTTTACAAAATCCGATACAACAGCTCCAAGTAATCGGTAAGATATTTTCACATAGGGGGTTATGAGCCCAGTAAACATCATACATCAAACAATAAATTTAGGCTCCCCCAATGGGACCGAGAACAACATGGTGTAGTGTTGATCACTTTCGTAACTGTCTGGTACAGCGCCATCCTCACCGGTATCAGATTTTGCAGAAAATCAACGGCTGTTGGCTTCTCCCCTTCAAAAATATCAGTCACCGTTTTGACAATAAAACCATAAGACACCACTATTCCGGGTACGGCAAACAAGAAAACCTAGTACAATGCTACCGCTGCTCCCTGGTATGGCAAGCACTGACGGAGCAACGGCAAGGCCGATTGGGCCTTAGCCAGCCCAGTGTTGGATTAAAATAATAAATTACAACTAGTCCAGCATGAACTCAGGGTCTGTTGGCTTTAGATTGCTAGATCAATGGTTCCTCAATCGTCAGCTTTTGTGGGAGTTTAGGTGGCGCCGACAGCACCAGTTGTCAATCACTTGCTCTTTGTTGATGATAGCCTGCTACTTTTCAAGACTAGTAATGAGGGGGCAAGGGTCGTTTCAAACCTGCTAGAGACCTATTGCAATGCGTTGGGGCAAAGAGTCAACAATGATAAATCATCCATATTTTTTAGTAAGGGGTGTCCCCAAGTGGTTCAAGACAGCATTAAGGACACCCTTCAAGTACATGATGAGCAGCTGAGTGACAAATACTTAGGAATGCCTACTGATGTGGGTCATGCTAGGAATGGGACTTCTAAATATTTGAAGGATAGAGTTTGGGGAAAAAATCAAGGGATGGATGGAGAAATTGTTATCATATGGAGGTAAGGAGGTGCTAATAAAGTCTGTTCCTCAAGCCATACCTGTATATTCCATGTCTTGTTTCAGATTACCGAGAGGTATTTGTGAATGTGTAACTTCAATGATACGACAGTTTTGGTGGGGCAGCAAAAGGGGGAAGATAAAACCTTGCTGGGTGTCATGGGATGTATGCACTAAGCCAAAGCCCTTTGGAGGACTTGACTTTACAGACATTGAGATTTTTAACTTGTCACTCCTGTCTAGGCAAGCCTGGAGAAAATTACATGACCCAATGGCTTTGAGCTTCAGGATATTGCGAGTGAAGTACTATCCAGCATCGTGTTTCCTGGAAGCTCAATTAGGAGATAATCCATGGAAAATATGGAGAGCGATTATTCATGGAAGTGAAGCTCTTGCACAAGGACTTAGGAGAATTTGGAGAGGAGAAGAAACAAAAATCTGGGATCATAATTGGTTAGCAAGGTCGGGGATGATGAGGCCAATAGAATCTCTTGTACAAGATAAGCCAACTAGGGTTTCGAAGTTGATTGATAGATCGTCTTCCTCTTGGCGAGAGGAAAGGGTGCGAGCAGTGTTTATACCTTTGGATGCTGAGAGCATTCTCAAGATCCCGCTATGCACGAGGACAGTTGCTGATTGTTGGGCCTGAGGAGAGGATGAAAGGGGTCACACGAATTTTTGCTTGGGACGAAGTTAAGGAACGGATCTTTTCTGCAGCCGGCTGGGGGTCACACGAATGACTCCAGGGAAGAAGGAGTGTAGACATCACTTTGGAAGATGAAAGTTCCTTCAAAAATAAAAGTGTTCCTGTGGAGACTGTGCCATGCAACAACCCCAACAGCCGATCTTCTCCACCATCGCAACATCTCCACTACGAAGGCCTGTGCATTATGCTCTTCACAATATAGCTGGAAACATGCCCTCATAGACTGCATAATGGCAAGAAGCATCTGGTACTTGTGCTCGGAAGAAACGGTGGAGACTATGGTTAAGATTCTGTCAATGAACGCAAGGGCCTGGCTCTTTACTTTGCATGATACTCTGTCCCATGCGGAATTTACTCGTATGGTGGTGACGCTATGGGCGATATGGCGAGCAAGAAGACAGGTGATACATGACGAGATTTATGAAAGTCCTTTCTCAACCATTGCTTTTGTCATGACCTTCCTCAAAGATCTCCAGATAGTTGAAAAATCGCCGGCAGTGAGCAGCAGGATTGCAATGATTCAGCCGGCAACATGGCAGCCGCCGACAGAGGGCCATGCAAAGCTTAACGTAGATGGGGCAGTCTCAGGTGATGGAACCTTTGGAGTATTGGCGGCTATATGTCGGGACCAGTTTGGTATCTTTCTGGGGGCTTCGGCGATCAAGTTCAAGCATGTCTCTAAGACTGCCAAGCTTGAGGCACTGTCTATACAAGAAGGACAAGCCTTGGCTGAGGCTGTGCATGTCAACCGGATACATATTGCCTCAGAATGCAAGACAGTGGTGGACGGCATAAAGAAGAAATTGGTGACGGAGTATGGAGTTATAATACATGAAGTAATAGACTGTTCTCGTTACTTTTCGTCGTGTAATATAGTTCATGAGTTTAGGAGCTCGAATTACAAGGCTTACAATCTTGATAAACATGTTTTGACACTCGTCTTTGGTCGCCACGTGTGGTTGGGCCAACCGGGGGAGTTGTCTTTTGTACCTGTAAACATTCAAGGTTCTGAATAAAGCTTGGCAAGGTTGTCTAAAAAAATATCACTAGATCAATTAACCAGGAGTTGAAAACACGGACGTGCAAAACTTGCAAGCAAGCAAGCAAGCAGCTAGCTTTATTGATCTCCAGGAGCAATTCGTGCTGGTGTAGCTGTACGTGAACCTGGCTTGCTAGCTCTCCAGTGGATCGGATCGATCACGTCTCTCCGCAACGTGGCGAACGTAAGAAACGATCGGGAAGACTTTTTTTGATTGCCGCAGGGGCGTGTAGCTTCTGAGCTTTTTATTGCTTTTCGTTTTCTGGTTGTGGTACAAGGCTGGGGTACACACAGATACTCCTTTCGTTTCTAAATATTTGTCTTTTTAAAAATTTTAACAAGTAACTATATACGAAGCAAAATGAGTTAATCTACATTAAAATATGTCTATATACATCCGTATATGATAGTCTATTTAAAATCTTTAAAAAAAATATTTATGAATGAATGAAGTATATATATATGATAGACAGCTAGCTATCCGACTTGGTGTAGCACTGCTAATCCTACTCGGTTTACAATACTAACAAACTAGGACACACATGCACGTGCAATCCTAGATTTTTGCTTAACTCTAACAGGGTCGTCGCAGCGCATGACTAAGACGCAGAGCAGCCGCCATTTATACCCCTGGTGTCGACAGAGGCACACAGCAGCCGCCGGCCGCCAAAGCACTGGCATCTAGTCATCGTCGCACCGCGCAGTCGCACAAGTCAACCGCCTAGACACATTCTTTGATGAGAATCAGTGGTGGACAACGAAGTCTATCCATGTGGAACCATGCTACACTGCGCATATTAGACTTCTCATTTCTGATGTATCCTATTCCCAAGCTAACCTCCGTTCCTCTCTTGTTTTCCTTGTTGCTTTTGCTAACAGATGGTCTGTGGGAGCAAGGTGTTGAGCTTGAAGCATGGAGGAGTACCTCATTTGTTTCGACGGACAATTCTTATATGGGAGAAAGAGGAAGGTGGTTAAATAACCCGAGCATGGAGAGAGCACACTGGCCGGTCTGCAATAGTGTTCACAAATATTGAGGTAAGCACATGCGGCCATCAGAAGAAATGAGGAAAACAAGTGGAAGTGACGAAGAGTCTATGCATGGCTTATCTTGAACAAATGACTATCCAAGAATAGACATGAGGAATGATGAAATACTCGGTCTTGAGAAAACCGATTATGTCTTGACCAAATTACAAGAAGACACATAGACCTAGAGAGTGAAATGCAAGGTAATAATATGGTGGTCGATGGCTTACAAGAAGACATTGAATCGACTTGCACCAGCAACAAGTGAAGCTTAGCTCTCACGAACGTCTAACGATGGCTAATCCATGGTAACCAGCACCTCGAGCATCACCTCACCCTTGCTGAAATCTTCGGCATCCCTGGACACCAGTTCAAACACACACGCATCTCCAACGTGCAGCAAATTTTCGATGGCGAAGTCCGCCCAGCCCGCGTCCAGGTTCTTCAGCTTTGTGCGGCCACAGTAGCTCATGATCCACGAGCTCCTGCGGCACCGGGGCACCGCCGCGGTGCTCCTCACCGGCAGCCGGCGCTGGAAGTGAGCCGGGATTATCTGCATGGTCCGACGAAAGAAGCAGAGGAAATCAGGGCATGGCCATTTGATTATGAAGCTAGCCGCCATTGTTGCAGGCTTGCAGCGTCATATCATACCAGCAGCTAGGTCTTCTGGACGTGGATCTTGCACATGACGGCCCTGAAGAAGGGCCGGTGGCGCGAGAGTGGGGTCGTCTCCTCATCCTCGTCAGCGTGCTGCTGCGACACCCAGTTTTCCACAGAAAAAATTATGTTCATATGCAAAAACTGGGGAAATCAAAATTTTATACATACCAGTGAGGGATATGGGAAGAGGAAAATATAATTTGGGGAAAAGATGATCACCATTAGTAACAGAGCAGAGCAGGCAAGTAAGAAGAAGCCACTTCACTTTGGGTGTTCTTGAGCGAATGGCAAGGCTAGCAACTCCACTGCTTGTTGTGGCACGAGTGTGCAGCTAACTTTAAGCCTTCTGAACTTTACCAAGTGACCATGGTAAAAAGAAAAGCAAGAGAGCAAACCAACCAACCAGCAGTACTATAGAACTAATAAAGCAACTAAAGCACAAGTTAGAAAGATACAAATATATTTGTCTCGTGTGAGGTCCACAAGTTAGCAAGAGAGTAATAAAAACATTTTTGTCTCGTGTGAGGTCTACGAATTAGAGTTTGTTAATCAGTAAAAGAGAAAGATACAAAATCACTACTAGGGAAAATCCTACTAGTAATGCTGGGTCCAGCGCTACTGCTACCACACTACAGTTAAGTTGTAGTAGTAGCGCTGGTATGGGCAGCGCTACTGGTAAGTATTCTTAGCAGTAGCGATTCCTGCAACAGCGCTGCTGCTAAGCCAGCGCTACTGCTAGGTGATTTACAGCGCTACTGCTAATGTTGCTGCTTTCATCGATCCGCGCTCTCTATGTACTTGTGCGGTATTTATACAGGCTCTATACAATAGTTTCATCGGCTCATACTAAACATACACTATTCTCATCATATCATAAACATATAATAGTCTCGTCATGCCATCATCATCATCATTCAACACAAATATCGTCACATCTTGAAAATAGCGATACACAAGTGCGATCATGTCATGTCTCCAATAAGTGCAACTGCACGGTCATGGCACACACACACAAGTTTCATCATCTCTATCTAAACCATGATGTAGAAGAGAAGAGCGATCAACATGAGCAAGAGCGCGACTATGTAGTACCGGCAGTCCCGCCCTGCTCATGCTGGAGTGTCCACCTCAAGTAACTACTTTCCGCTTCGGCTCTGCTGTCGAACCCTCTGCGGCTAGCACCCTGGTACCTGTGCACCTGGCCTGAGCGGCTGACCATTGGTCGTAGACTCTTGGAACCCTCCCAACGTACACGGCGTAGTAGCCCTTCGCCATCTCTGATCTATGTACCTGCATCGTGAGTTGATGAATTGAACAATAATATGCAACATAATGTACTTAAGAAAACAAAGCGACATAATTAGCAAAATACAAGCAACCAATAGTAAACATAAATGACGAAGTTACTCATACCTAAACTAATTAACTAGAGCGATCTACGCTAATTCAGGACCACGGTTTAGTTACATCACATAGTTTCGCCGTGCATAAATTCAAAGTTTTGCCATAGAAAGATAGTAGTGACACATTGTCATCAACAATCAGTCCTCCATGTCAGCGGTCCAATCTTCATAGACGGGGAGGAAGCACCCGAGCTTCTTGAAAGGCTTAAGGTCCAGACGCTGAGCGAGCAGCAGTGCTCGGACATCTTCCCGCGTGATTGGCCCATGGTAGAACATCCATGTTGGTTCGAGGACCTGCTTCATGACCACTTGAGCAAGTTCACACTGTACGTGATAAAACTCAGCTCTGATTCGATGATCCGGTGTCGTTCCTATGCTTGTGGCCCAGCTGACAATCTCGGCATCGTTGGTAGTAGGTGACATGCGAAGGCGTTGATTATCCCTTCTGTACTCGAGCAGGTGATGCATGAGGTAGAATCCATCAGCCATATTGGTGTGTGGTTGCTGGATGCAGCAGAAGTCGGTCTTATGACCGAAAGCCAGCCCGTGATTCATGTACTTTTTCACGTTGATATATCCATCAGACAGGCTGAAGGTTAACAGGGCACTATCGAGAACACTCTTTATGTGCTTGTAATCCTTTTTACTGAGGTTCTTCGATGAGTCCAAGTACATCGCATGGGAGTATTCCGAGAATAGAATGATGA
>NC_041392.1:11946308-11959291 GCF_002162155.2 Triticum dicoccoides
AAATTAAGTACACCTCAAATTAGCCTCCATGTTACAAAGAAATGATTAACACTTACGAAAGGATATGTGCGGATGACTTACATGGGATGATAAGACAAGAGAATCACTTCCTTGTCCTTATTAATGATCATGAATTCGCTGAGGCACTACTAGGAAAAGGCCTGTTAGTGGCGCACCTATTTTGGCCATTAATGGCGCACTACAGGGGTGCGCCATTAGTATATCAGACAGTAGTAGCGCACCAGGGGGTCATATTTACCTTCTGCTCTGGGTTACTAATGGCACACTAATAGACAATGCGTCACTAGTATTTTTACAGTAGTGCGCCACTAATGTGTTGTATGGTCCGCCACTAGTATGAATATTAGAAATTATTTTTTTTCTTTTCTGATATTTTCACAGGTTACAAAATATATTAGTGCACAGAATATAGACAGCACCACACAGCAACAGCAGATTTATCGAATACAATAGAAGATTAGTCTCTGAATACAATTCATCATATTAGCTAGTCTCCGAAAACAAAATACCGAACAAAGTTAGAACATTACAAGTCTCGAGACCGTGGGTAGCAAGTTTGTCTTCACATTACAAGTCGATATCGATCATCTAAACTACCATCACATAGAAGAGAGCTGAGGTCATCATGATTAGCAGTCTGCATCCAGTTCCTCCTCCGCTCCCTCCTCTCTCCCACTAGATAGCGCGCGTATCTAGCTTCCGCCTTCGCCCTAGTGGTGTACCCTTTGTTACTGTTACCGCTGAAACGGTGAACCTGTCTCCGACACTCCTCCCAGTCGTCGTAGACTCCGAAAACCTTACCCTTGTACACGACATACGACGGTATCTCTATGCACTAGCCAAACAAAACGTTAGTAGCAATTCACAGACAATACATAAGCAATATATAAGTATGCAACAAAAGGATCGAAAGAGAAAAGCAAGACATTAATAGCACGATTCATGGTCCTACTAATAAATAGCATCGATTACATATAAGTTGAGCGACTGTCCAAACTAAAGAGACATACAAGTTCATTAAAGTTTAATTACAACATAAGCTAATCGATATTTCAGAACTACACATAGCATCACTACTTTCGACTCGACTCAGGGACCGGAGCGTGGATGAAGCCGCCGTCTGTCGTGATGGTCATGAAATCGCGGGCGTTGTCTGCCTGAATTTGTAGCGTTGTTTCAATCTCACTGTTGAACGGTTGATATCTGAGGTAGAACTGCCCCGAGGTATGAAGGACATCTTGATGGATAATTTCCGGAAACTCCGATTGGATGCGAAAAAATTCTTGTCTGATGTCCGCGTCCTAGATTGCCGACAAGCTTGCGGCCCAATCTTTGAGATTATTTGGTAGCAGAAGGTGATTATGGTTCCATACGATCGCCCGCATGTGATGGAGGGCGTAGTAGGCATCCTTCTGACCGCCAGGTGGCTGCTTGATGCAGGGGAACGTCGTTTTGTGGGCGAACACGTGCTTGCCGTACCTACGAATTGGCCTACTGAAGGTGCCTCCAGATCTGGCGTAGCCGGGGAGAACATCATCAAGAACTTTCTTGATATTTGTGTAGTCTTTCTTCAACTGACATTCCGAGTCGAAATACGTGGCCATGGAATATTTTGGGCTTAAGAGGATGAGTGTGCAATATGTGTCACTGTACAAAACACGGAATGTTAGAAAAAAAAGAACGATCGAAATCTAAGAAATCATATGTTACGGGGCGGTGAGGGTATGACTTACTCGGAAAAGTAAGGCATGAGGAAGTTATCCTTATCTGGTTTTGCCAGAATGACGCCTTCGAGGTATGAACTCGCGACTTGCCGGTCCCCAGCGCTGCCCAAGATCTTGGCACGCATGTAGAAGGGGTCGACTATCACGATGTCCGGGGCCTTGTCTCTAATGATCCGCATCTCCATACTCAGCGAAAATAGCCGAACAAAGGTGTAGTGCAGTGGATGAAGGTTAAACATAGCGAAGATGTCATCAAACCGCAGGACGATCATACCCCCGATGGCGCTATCGACAAAGCCCTTGCCCTCTGGCACCTTGGCCATGAAAACCGGGTATGCCACATCATTCTCGGAGAGACGCCGCTTCTCCAAAGAAAGAACACTGTCATGCAGACTCCGCATAGCACAGGTTGCAGCATTGAGCAGATTAGTCGGTAGCATCGGCCTACCCGCCACATGCACCCTCCTCAAGATATCATTAGATGTAGGTGTCCTGTCCTGAGCACGGATCGTAGTCGGTGCCGGCTGGCTCGCACCCTTGTTATTCTTTCTTTTCCGTCCCTTCTTCTTCTGATGTAATGGGATCGAGTTCTGCTCACAGACAGCCTTCTTGAGTGTGTTGGGGCTGATAATATTTGGCACCTCGGCTATCTGAGGCTCGGTGAAGGCGGCAGCTGGAGGCGTCTCTTGAGAACTGAATGCCAGACGATGCCTGTTGCAACTAGATTTCTCCGTGGTACCAGCTAGATCGTCTTTTGCAGGGTTGGGTTCTTGAGAAGGAGGCCCCGAGAATTCGTCACCGTAACCATGTTCGTTGAAGTACTTATCGATGTTTGTAAATGTACCGTCGTTGTCATCGTCGGTGTCGTCCGGATCCTGTGCCATATGCATGTCCGGATCCTGTGCCATATCCATGTCAGGCATGTTCGGTAGCGTTGCAGGGGTCTTGCCATGGCTTGGCGCCGGCACGACCGGCGGTGTTGTTTGTGGGGTGGTGTCCCCCGCCCCCAAACGAATCTGGCTCTTCGGCCAAAGCATGGGCCAGTTTATGCAGGCGCTGAGGGTCATCACATCATCTTCATCGGCCCCATCGGGTCGATACGGAGGTAACATGTCGTCGAAGCCCCGTAGCACCCGAACCATTTGAACCCTATATACGGTGGGTGGCATCTGATTACCGTGGAACACGCGGCTGCCCGGTTGAACGATTCTGCCCTTGGCGACATTGACCTACTCGTCGTTCACGAAGTGCAGGAGAGTGCACGGAACATCGGCGGCGCCCTGCGAAAAGATGTAGGGCGTCAGGGATGCCCAGTCAAAGACAAGGAGATGAAGTCATCGGCCAAGCGGCTTAATTAGTTACCGTGATGGCGTCGAGCTCGGCTAATGTCGAGGCACCGCCAACGGCGGACGTGCAAGTGACGGAGGGGCCGCTTGCTGCCGAGGTGCCGGCCGGCGTATTCTTCCCACACCCGGGTGTATTAAGCTGCAATGCCGGCGCCGCCGCGGGAGACACCAATGTCGCCTCTGCCGGAGACACCAATGGCGCCGCCGGCGCGTTGCGCGAGTTGCTGCCCGTGAAGCTGGGAATCGGGGGCTGCCCCTGTTGGCCGCCCGCAATCCACGCCCGCAGCCCAGAAACCAAGGTAGGCATAATGGCGATGATCGTCGCTCCCAGTTGGTCTCGCACTTGCTCTTCGACGATCTCCGAAATCCGCGCCACTTGTGCCTTGATTTGTTGAACCTCGCGCTCCTGGCTTTCCGAGCTGGCCTTTCTCTCCTTTTGCCCAGTGGTATAGTACTCCGACCATTTAGTGGACAAGCCTTTGCCGGCCACACGACCAGCTGACGTCGGCTTACTGAGCTTATCCTTGTTTTTCATTACGTTCAACTCCCTATTTAAAGGGATGTCGAAAGGGGAGCTCTGAGATGACCTCGCGCTACTGCTTTCAGTGTCCTGCGGAAGGAGCATGAACCATTTAGAAATTTGGCTTCATTAATTAGAATGCAACCATATGGAGATAATTATGCGGGGGTGTATTCCTTACAAGAACACGCTCAAGCGCCTTGGTCTTCGGATCCGTGGTAAGCTCCTTGGTTACCGTGTCAATCTTGTACCGGGCCCTGACATAGTTCCTGGTCTGCTTGTCACGGTATTTCTCAAAGAGGGGCGGTAGGCCTTGCTCGGCACGCTCTGTGTCCTCCTTGTCCCATATAGGTTCCGCCACTCTGTAACCGCCGGGACCGAGTTTGTGGACCCCTAAGTTCAAGTCCCGCATCTCTTTCCCCCACTGACTTGATTCCGCAGATGCGTTGCTCTCACACTTGATCTTGAACTCCCGGTAGTCATCTTCGCTGATCAAAGGATTTTTCTCCTTGATCTTCTCATAACTATCACCTTTTCCAATCATGCTCTTCACCGAGGCTCTCGAAGTAGCCAGAGCCGTGCTCATCTTCGTGAGGGCGGCACTGTTCACTTTATTCCCTGAGAGGCATGTGTTTGCGAAGTCACCGGGGAACTTGTATCATTCGTGCAGCTTCGTGGAGAGGAGGTTGTGCAAATTCCCTCGGTCATGATGCCTTAGGTCCTTCCGTTGCCTCTTCGGTTGGCTGCCATCTGTGCGTGCGCCGCCATCATCAGTGGTGGCATCCTCGGCGGCACCATCAGTGGTGTCATCCCCGACGCCACTAGGGGTTGTGTAGTCGGGATCGGTGTCTTCCGATGCGTCCTCATAGCGGTGAGGTTCTTCCTCCATCTCCTGGGACAGCTCCCAGAATGCCTTACCTGAACCGCCGGCCTCATCGTTGTGGGCCATGTTTCGCTCTAAATAGGAAAAAAAATTGGTCAAAAAGTTGGTTATTGTCAAGGAACAAGATCATGGTCTCATCATTTAGGGTTTGTCGACACCGAGGCATCCTAAATGCTAAGCTTTTATCATTTAGGGTTTGTCGATGCCGAGGCACCCTAAAAGCCTAAGCTTTCATCATTTAGGTTTTTATCGACACCGAGGCACCCTAAAAGCCAAGGTTTTATCATTTAGGGTTTGTCGAGGCTGAGGCCCATGCATAACACAAGAGGTAGTTGATCCTACTTAATTAAGTACTAAGATACCCCGGCCCATTCATTAGTCGCAAGTACCCCATATGTCCTATTTTTAGCAAAGTCATGCTAAAATTCACGGAAAATTTCAGCATGACCTTTGCTGAAAATAGGACATATGGAGTACCCGAATTTGCCGGAACAGAAGTTAATCGACATTCCGGCAAACTCAAGGGCCTCTCGGGATACCTGCAAAATCATCACGACACGATGGTGGGAGACAAAACCCAGCAAACTAGCACCACAATGTGCCTCTACTTTCATATGAAGGTGTTGCAACAACAAAAATACTTTATCACATTATAAGTCCTCACACCATCAACTATGACAAAATCTGAGAGTATAAGTCTGGTTACATTCACCCAAGTCCAAACATAAAATTCTATCCAACATAGTACAGTCCAACACACCAGCACTTTTAGGTTTCCTCATTCCTCGAGACAGAATAAGTAGAGAGTATCCTAAACTGAGTAAACATGAGTATCCAGAATAGTTATTTGCTTAATCTCAAGTTTGACATATACGATAGTGATAGATGTAAGAAGCAGAATAATGCCAAAGCCACAACCTCAAATCTGGAACAAAAACACAAATTACACCTATAGATTTAGATACCTCTATGGTAGTAACATGCCAGCTTGGCCATGCTCTTCCTAGAGCTACTGCAGCACTATGAACCCCTCAAATGGTATACTAGGAGCACCCAGCGACCATATAAACATCTAAATTTATATATACTGAGCATTCATGGCAGTTCTAGCAACAACATCAAAATCAAGGAGAGATAGGTCAGATTACACAAATAGGTTCCATATTCTGAGAAAAGAATAAGTGATAAAATGTATAGCTGGAGCTGGCCCAAATTCCTAAAGTTACAACAGCTTGTAAAACTACACTTTGAAGTTGAAGCTTTTAAGAAGAAAAAAGCCCAGCCGAATAACTGTAAGGTAATGACTACTCACTCTGATGGTCAGAATAACTGATCCACTCTCCAAGAAGATGACAGATAATGATTTCCTCCTTAAATGCAACTAAGCATTAAAACATGGATTTAGCTCTACTGATATGCAAATGGGCAATATAATTATTCCACTACAAGAATAGGAACTTGCATTTCATAATCTTGGCAACAAGTACTAGTACTGGATTGATTGCAAACCCATAAGCATATATGGCATGAACTGCAAATCCATGATACTGCATGGTGAAGCTCAGATAGCATCAACAATTCAACATTCAACTATTAAGTTCCTAATCCCCGAGGGGAGCATGGCCACGGGGGGCGGCAACCAGGAGCTGGGGAGCGGTGGTGCGACAGTCTACGAAGACGAAATCAAAGGGGGGAGGGGAACCGGTGCAGCTCACCGAGAGGAAGACAATGGCGAGCTCGTGCGGGGCCGGGGTTGACGAGGTGACGCGGATCGACGGTGAGGCCGCGGTGGCTGGAGGTGGAAGAAGACCTCGATCTGCATGATGTAGAGTCGTCGAGCTCGAAAGGGTGGCCGTAGATCATGTAGAAGACCACTGTAGAGCTCCTGGACTCCTTGGTGGGGTGCGGGGACGATGGTGGTCGCGGGGACGATGCTGTGACGGCGACGACCTAGTCAAGTGAAGAAGCACGAGGGGAGGGGAAGTGGGGAGGTGCTAGGGTTTGCACAGGGGTCTGGCTCGGCCTTATCCAACAGGGGAGCCAGAGCGGGTGTGGAGCGGGCGCGGGGGTCGTCGGAGCGGGTGTGGCGAGGGAGGGAAGGGGATCTAGCAAGGGAGAGTGAAGGGGGATCGGGCGAAGGGGTATCCAGCTAGAGGGGGTAATGTTAGTAATGGCGCACCATCTAGGGGTGCGCCATAAAAACACTGATAGCAATGGCGCACCATCCTGTGGTGCGCCATTAGTAACTCTTTTTTCTGATAGCAATGGCGCACTCTCCTCTGGTGCGCCATTAGTAACTTTTTTTCATTATTTTTTGTTGCATCTAATATATTTTTTTATCAAATTTGTTATTTTCATGAGGACTAGAACAGAAGATATCATCAAATTTCTTTTTTGAAAATATCATCAAATTTGTTTTTTTATTTTTAATTGAAAATATCATCAATTTTTTTTGGATTTTTAGTTGCATTCATTTGTGAATTGGTAAAACATTTATGAATATGAAAAAATATCATCAAATTTGAAGAATATTCATGAATTCAAAAAGTGCCCATGAAATTTAAAAATATTCATGAGTTCAAAAAATATTAACAAATTCAATATTCATGAGGACTAGAACAGAAGAAATATCATTTCAAAATGTCAAAATACAATCGAGAAATGAAGACTACGATTTAAATATAATCGATCTTAGCTAGCTATCTTTTCACAATCTTCTTGCCCTTCTTTTTCGCAAATGGAGTTCTTCTGTTGAACGGACGTCCTTTAGGTAGGGTGGTCCTGCTTCTTCTTGTGGTGTATGGCACTTCATCGTCGTCTTCATGTTCCATCTTCGGGTCGCCGTACTTGTCGAAGTCTTGCTCATTGGCGACTCCATCCATTCCGATGATCTTCCTTTTGCCTCTCCTCACAACAACACGACTGGGCTTTGACGGGTCGGTAATGAAGAAGCATTGGTCCACTTGGGAAGCCAGTACCCATGGCTCATTTTTCACGGTGACGTTTGCGCCCGCGGTCTTGGATTTGGCTTCGGGTATAACCATGATGGTGAAATATCGGTCTTCTTTTATGACGCTCTTGGCCCATCTGACACGGAACATCGGGACCTTCTCTCCAGCATAGCTCAGCTCCCAGATCTCCTCGATCCTTCCGTAGTATCTGTCCTTGTCATTACCGGTGTAGGATTCCATCGTTACCCCGGAGTTCTGATAACCATCGCTCTTCATGTCCTTGTCCTCGGTGTAGAATGTGTAGCCGTTGATATCGTACGCCTCATAGGTCATCAGGTTGTGCTCGACGCCCTGTGACAAGGCAAATATGAGTTTTTCTTCCACGGAAGAATCCTCATGTAAAAGGTACGACAGAAGCTTCTCCTTAAACCAACGCGTGAAACATGAGTTGTGCTCTTTGATTATATCTCCGTCCGTCCTCTGTTGGCCTCGATCATTGTACGTCTTCTCAATAAAGGTTTTGTGTTGTACCACCCAAGGATCGACCACGTCAATGTTGTAGCGCGACTAGGTTTGCTCTTTCAAAGTCGGCGAGTCGACCCTCGAAGTCGGCATGCATTTTGTGGCGACCCTCGCGGTGACCTCATCCAGCGAGCCTTCCGAGGTGCCTGTTGACAGGCAGACCAACGGGGTTCTTGATGCCTAGATAATTCATGCAGTAGGAGATGCACTCTTCGGTCAGAAAGCCCCTGGCTATGCTTCCCTCTGGACGTGACATGTTGCGAACATATCCTTTGATGACACCATTCATCCTTTCGAATGGCATCATGCTGTGCAGGAACGTCGGCCCGAGTTGGATGATATCCTCCACGATATGGACCAGCAGATGCACCATAACATCGAAGAATGCGGGCGGGAAGTACATCTCAAGCTCGCATAGTATCACCACAATCTCTTCTTGTAGCCTTCTAAGATGCCTCACGCCAACCGACTTCCGAGAGATGACACCGAAAAAGTTGCATAGGCCAAATAGCGTTTCACGGACGTGCGCGTCCATGATCCCACGGATTGCAACTGGAAGTATCTGCGTCATCAACACGTGACAGTCGTGAGACTTCATCCCGCTGAACTTCTGCTTTGCTGAGTCTAGGTATCTGCTTATCTTCCCCGCGTAACCGTAAGGAAGTTTTACTCCTACGAGGCAGGTGAAAAACTGCTCGGCCTCCTCCTGACTTAGAGTGAAGCACGCGGGAGGGTAGTCATTTCCGGTCTTCTTAGCCTTTTTGCCTTTGCGACGACTTTCCGTGTACTGCTTCGCCTCATCATCATTAGCATGAAGCTCCTCCCTGATGCCCATTGATTTCAAGTCTGCCCTTGCTTTCGGCCCATCTTTGGTCCTCTCTGGCATGTTGAGCAGGGTACCAAGCAGACTCTCGCACACGTTCTTTGTGATATGCATGACATCAAGGCTGTGAGGCACACGGTGGATCTTCCAGTACGGCAAGTCACAGAAAACAGACCTCGTTTTCCATATCTTCAGCAACGGCTCTCTCGCCTTTCGCTTCTTTCCCGGCTCTGGCGCCTTTTGCTTCTTTCCCGGCAGTGGGCAATCTTTCCAATTTTTCAACAGCTCGTCTATTTCCTCACCGCTCCTCGTACACGGGCGTCTTTGGGGTTTGGTTTCACCATCGAACAGATCCTTGCGTTTTCTCCATGCGTCATCGTCGCGAAGCCACCTTCAATGTCCCATGAACACGGTTTTCGAAGACCCGGGATCTCTATCTAGCTGGCGATACGTTGTGTCATCCATGCACCTAACGCATCCAAAAAATCCGTGGACCACCTGCCCCGCGAGATATCCGTAACCGAGATAGTCGTGCACCGTCGTGAGCAATGCGGCTCTCATAGGGAAATATTATTTCTCTGCGGCGTCCCACGTATTGGCTGGCGTTTTCCACAGTCTGTCTAGCTTCTCTTTCAACAGCCCCAGATACAGATTGATGTCGTTCCCTGGTTGTTTCGGCCCTTCAATTAGCATACTCATGTGAATGTACTTCCGCTTCATGCACAACCAGGGGGGAAGGTTGTACATCCACACAAACACAGGTCAGGTGCTATGTGTGCTTCTCTGGCTGCCAAACGGATTGACTCCATCGGTGCTCGCGCCCAGCCCGATGTTCCTTGGATCGTCGTCAAATTCTGGGTGTTCGAAGTTCAACGCTTGCCACTAGCTCGCATCCTTAGGGTGACTCAGCATCTTGTCTTTTTTATTTATCTCCGGATCATTTCCGTCATCTTCTCGCTTCTTCTCCTCCCTATCCGCGTGCCAACGCAGGAGCTTTGCTAGCTTAGGGTCCGCGAAATACCGCTGCAGATGAGGAGTGATCGGAAAGTACCACACCACTTTTCGAGGAGCTTTCTTCCTCTTCTTGTATCGAGTGACGCCGCACACCGGACATATGGTAGACTCCGCGTGCTCGTCCCGATAAATGATGCAATTGTTCATGCACACATGGTATTTCACGTGCGGTAAATCTAGAGGACACACGACTTTCTTCGCGTCCTCGAAACTGGTCGGGCACTTGTTCCCCTTGGGAAGACGTTCGTGCCAGAATGACATGTTCTCGTCGAAGCACGTGTCGGTCATTTTGTGTTTTACCTTCATTTCCAGAGCCATGAGCGTTACTTTCAGGCGGGTATCCTCGGGCCTGCATCCTTCATACAATGGAGTAACCGCGTATATCTCCAGTTGATCTAGCTTGGCTTTCTCTCTGGCGCCAGCTCTTGCGTTATCCGTCTGCTTGAGAAGCAGCTCTTGAATATGAGGGTCCTGCACCCAGCCCATCGATGGTCCATCGTCGTCTACTCCGGCATCTTCATCTTCATGATCATGCCCTTCGTCTTGATCTTCCTCATCATCATGTCCGGCATCATCGTCGTGATCATGTCCTGGAGATTCTTCGTCTTCTTGCCCGCCCTCGCCGTGGTGGTTGTCTTGCTGCCCTTCCTCATTTCTTGCCCGGCCCCAATGGACGACTTCATAGTCATCTTCATCACCTTGCCACCGATAGCCATCCATGAAACCACGCAAGAGCAGGTGGTCCCGCACCTGCCCGGAATCCGGGTCCGCAATAAGGCTCTTCAGCTTGCATCTTCGACACGACATCTTATCTCCGTCTCGTTCTTTTGAGGCATCTCGGCCATCGCGGAGCTCAAAAACCTATTCACGATGACTTCGGTCATCGTGCAGACTATGGTCGCCTGTGGGGTAGAGCAAAACGATATTTTAGAACCAAGAAAAAATTTGTCATGACTTTGCCTAAAAATAGGACCAAAAAGAATGCATAGTGCTAAATTCTCACCGAAACGGAAATGAATCAACATTCCGGCAAAATATTGGCAACTATCGCATTTCAAATACCGGTACCTGCAAACACAAACATATATGCAACACCACAAACATATGCAACACCACCAACATACGTAGATCTAGCTAGGCCATAAAAAGTGCATGTGCACATTGTTGGAGGGAGAAAAAAGTAGATCTACAACATAAAGAAAGCTTTCCCCTTACTTACCTATCAAAAAAGGTAATTTAACCACTTAATTTGGGTGAATGTATGGTGCAAATGAGGTGAGGAGGAGGAGGCAGCCGAGACAAGCTTGGAGGAGGAGGAGAGAATGAAGTGGGAAAAGTGAGTGTCGTAGGTGGCTGTCCAAAATATCTAGCTGGTCTCAGGTTACTAATGACGTACCACCTACAAATGCGCCATTAGTAACCCTGGTTACTAATGGCGCACCTGCCAGGGGTGCACCATTACTAGTTTTGCAAAAAAAATATCAATAGTGGCGCACCATGGGTGTGGTGCGCCATTACTAGTAATGGCGCACTTCACCCAGGTGCGCCATTACTACTTTTGGAAAAAAATAAAAAAAATTGTCAGTAGTGGCGCACCGAGCATGTGGTGCGCCATCAATAGTTAAAACTATTAATGGCGCATTGTGCCCTGGTGCGCCATTAATAGTTTTGGAAAAATAAAAAAAATAAAATTTGCTAGTAATGGCGCACCTGAACTACTATATAGCAGTGGCGCACCACATGCATGGTGCGCCATTAATGTCCATATCAGCTATAGCCTTTTTCCTAGTAGTGAGGTACTTGCTCGCATAGTCACGGTGCTCTTTGCAAACTGCCAAGAAGCTCTCGTGCATATAGAACGGGTCCGCGACGCAGATATATTTGATATTCTCGACCCTTATGAAGTAGTTCAGATACATCTCATACATGCGGATGAACTGAAAATCCAGCTTGGTCATGTGGAACATGTCGTAGATGTAGTCAAATCGCAGGATGAACTTGTTCGCGGGCTATCTCTCGACGTACAACTTTCCGGGCGGCACCTGAGCCACGTAAAGCGGGTATCCTGGTTTTTCCGTGACCAGAAGGTTTTTCTCTCTGGCCAGCACATCTTCATGCAGTCTCCTTAGATCATTGTTCAGTAGGTGATGTAGCACTTCGGCAGGTAGGGTCGGCTCGCCGGCGACATGGAAGCGCTTCGCACCTTGGACAGGTATTATGTCTACCACCCGGGGCTTCAGAGGCGGCTGGTTGCTTGAAGCAGCTATGGCGCCTTTAATTAGGGCCTTTCTTGTTCGGTCTTCTCCTTTGCTTCTTGGCAGGTGGCGGTACTGAGCCCACCATACCTTTCCTAACCACCACCCCAGTGTCGTCGGGCTAATCAGTGGACGGGCCTCGGGGGGTTGCAGGGTACAGGCGGCATCTGGAGGCGTCTCCTGCAAGGATCGCTTGAAGAGAGACTTTTTGCATTCCGCCTTAGGACGTTCCGGCTCCGGCAAATCAGGAAGCATCAAGTCATCATCTCCACGCTCATAGCCTGAGTCTTTGTCGTCCTGAGCCATCAATCCTCCATCATCATAGGCTCTCCCTCGCGTCGTCCGCTATCACTCGTCATGACAAGTGCAGGTAATGTGGTAGGTGGGGTGGTGTTCATACCTTCTTGAGAAGGCGGCGTTGGCGTGATACTGGGCGCCTCGAGACGAAGAAGAGACATCGGCCAAGGCAAGAACCGGCTCTTGCATGCGCCAATCATCTTAGGGGTCTCGTCGTCATCCACTGGTACCGAAGGAGGCAATTCCTCGAAGCCCGCAAAGATATTTGGTCGGAATGTTGATTCATTCCCCTTCCGGGAAATCCCGAGTACTCCATATGTCCTAGTTTCTAGCACAAGTCATGCAGAAAATCATGGAAATTTTTGGCATGACCTTTGCTAAAAAGTGGACATATGGAGCGTCTGAAATTTGCCGGAACGAAAATGAATCCACATTTCAGGAAAACATAGGCCACTCGGATATTCTTCGACATTCAACCAACATTGGAAAACCAACATATAACATCAATGACATATATCATTTGCAAAATATATCATTCAAGCAAAAGCATACTTGTACTTAAAAATTTGCTAACTTGCTAAAAAACAAAAAAGTGCTCTCTCTCTCTCTCTCTCTCTCTCTCTCTCT
>NC_041392.1:11959731-11965499 GCF_002162155.2 Triticum dicoccoides
ACTGCCCTAATTTGCTCACTTTGCTAACTTGCTAACTTGCTAAAAAAATTGCTAACTTTGCCCTAAAATTTGCTAAAATTGCCCTAAAATTTGCTAAAATTTGCCCTAAAATTTCCTAAAATTGCCCTAAAGTTTGCCCTAAAATTACTAGTTAGCTACTGTATTTTCCCTACCTAATTGAACCCTAAATTGAAAACCTATTTTCATTTCTAAAAAAAAGAAAACCTAATAGACAGAGACAGTGGGAGGTGGGGAAGGGGGTCGGCAGTACCTTAGGAGGAGGAGAGGCCGGAGGGGACGAGGAGGAGGAGGAGGCCGGAGCGGACGAGGAGGGGGTCGGAGTGGCAGCAGCGCGGACGAGGAGGAGGTCGGAGCGGCGCGGACGGGGAGGAGGAGAGGAGGACGGCGTCGAGGCCGACGGCGGGCAGGGGCTCGGGCCGGCGTCAGGGTCCAGGTGGAGGGGCGACGACCGGCGGGCCGGGGCGACGACGGCAGCGAGGGCGGCGAGGTCGCGAGGGCGTCAACGGCGGGCGCAGGGGCGAGGTGCATATGGGGGAAAAGGACTTGGTGAAAGTTTGACCCATGCGGCGGGGGTTAACTCACAATAGTGATAGCGCTTGTTTGTAAACGAGCGCTATAGCTTCAGCTATAGCGCTCGTTTACAAACAAACGCTACCGCTATTTTTTCCAATTTTTATTTTTTAAATTCTAAAATACTTAGCTATAGCGCTTGTTGAGAAACCAGCACTACCGCTATCTTTTCCAATTTTTATTTCTTAAATGATAAAATACTGAGCTATAGCGCTGGTCCACAGACAAGCGTTACTGCTATTTTTCTTTTTTACTTATTATTTTTCTTTTCTAGTTTTTAGTTTTCTTTTTTATTATTATTTTCCTTTTGTTTTTTATTTATCATTTTCCTTTTCTTTTCTGTTTACTTTTTTTTCCTTTTGTATTGCTTTCTCCCTTTTGTTTTAGTTTTTTCTGTTTTTCTCCCGACGACGGCGTCTCTCTCTACCCCACTTTGTGAATATCATCGGAACCATGCATGTGGTGGTAACATATCAGTTGACCGATAACGGTTACTTAAGTGCGTACACAAAATAGATGCGTATATATAAATGTAGGTTTCTGATCACCTGCGTCGACGACGTTTCACATTGAGCTTCTTCCCCTTCTTGTTGGTTGCCGAGTAATTGAGCCTCTCCTTGTGACTTTTCCGGAGCCATGGAGTATAATCTTTCATAGGTAATGTAGTATTGATTCTTCTTTTCATGCATGCTTCATCGTCATTGTCATATTCCCTCATCGGGTTGCCGTATTGGTCGTAGTCTTTCTTGTTGGCGACTCCATACATTCCGATGATGCTTCTTTTGGATCTCCTCACGACAACACGGCTGGGATTGGCCGAGTTGGTTATGAAGAAGCATTGTGTCACGTGCTTAGCGTGTAACCATGGCTCATTTTTAGCGATGACGTTAATGTTCACAGGAGTGTTCTTCGCGTCGGGTATAGACATGGTGGTGAAATACTTGTTTTCTCTTACGACGTCCTTGGCCCTTCTGACACGGAACATCGTCGCATCGTGCATTCCAGCATAGTCAAGCTCCTAGATCTCCTTGACCCTTTCGTAGAATCTTTCAATTGTGTCGTTGGCGTCGGTCACGCATTTAATTGTCACCCCGGAGTTCTGGTAATCACTGTCCATGTCTTTAGCCTCCGTGTAGAACGTGTACCTATTGATATCATAGGACTGATAGGTCGCGACCTTGGGCGCGGGGCCTTGTGCTAAGGCGTGTAGGAGCAATCCGTCCGAACTGCCCTCTTCCGGGGGATTTTCAAGAACTTGATGTTTAAACCAGCGCAAGAAAGTGGCGTTGTGCTCTACAGTAACTTCGTCGTCCGTCTTGAGCATCCCCTTATCACGGTACTTCTTTGTGATGGTTTCTTTGTGTTGTGCCACATAATCATCTATCACAATCCGAGTAGTCAACGTGCAATTCCCTTCGGCCATTGTTGTGATCATCTCCTTCAAGATTCCCATCGTGCTTCTTGACGAGCAAACCAACAACAGGGTCTCCGATGCTTATATAATTCTCGCAAAAGGAGACGTACCTAATTAGTGGGACTAATTTTGAGGAATTACAAACCATAATCCATCATATATTTCAGCCAGGCGTCAACGCCAACTCCAACCAAACCTACTCTATTAGTAAGCTGACCAACATAAGTTGACCATGATAGGACTTTGGAATTTCACAGCGTGCAAAAGCTAATAAATAATCTCCGGTGCCACACAAACAGAAGCCTACCAGCGTGCAAAAGCTTGACCTGGAAGTCCGTGCTTACCGTGGTTCGGAGTGTTGGAAGTGACTTTCTCTGTCAATAAAGATCCACGTACACGGACTTCGGCCACCACCTCCATACCCTGTTTGGCACCAGTCACTAGCTCGAAGACACAAGCGCCATTGACCAAGAACTATTTGTTGACTGCGAGGTGTATGAAACATTTCGTAGCGTGCATGTTCTTGACTTTTGTAAGGATTTTATTTCTGACGTCTCCTATTCTCAATCTAACCTCCCATCTCTTTTTAAATTTCCTTGTTGCGTTTGCTAACAATTGGTGTCTGAGAGCAAGTTGTTGACCTTGAAACTGGGAGAGAACACACTCAGTTGGTAGTCGTATTTAATTGATTCTTTCTTGAATTGTTTCGACCGAATATTTTTGTATGCGAGAAAGAGGAAGGTGGTTAAATAACTATTGAGCATGGCGAGAACGCATTCTATCAGTCGATATGTTAGAGATATATTTGGGATATTTGGTAGTCTAGGATTTGTAATCCGTCTCCTACCTTATCTCTAGGAGAGGCGTCTTGCCCTTCAAGTCTTGTACTCAATATATACTTGCTCTCGAGGCTCAATAATACATTCATCATATTCCGCAACAATTCATCTCTCTCCCTTCTAACATGGTATCTATCGCAAGTCGATCCTAAACCCTAGCCGCCTCCGCTTCCGCACCCGCGCGCTGCCCTCGGGGCGGTCGGCCTCCATGACCACCGCTGGGGGCCGCGCCGCCCGTACCTAGGGTTCGTCCGCCGGTGGTGTTCACCGGCTGCCCTAGAGAGTCTTTTCTCCAGCCTTGCTCCGGGGTTTTCTCTCTCTCGCCGGTCATCTTGATCGGTTTGCATCGCCCACCGACGCCGTCGACTTCGAGCGCCTCTACTCCGACCCCGACGCGACCAGCCGGCCTCTCGTCCGACCCGGCGGCCACGCGTTCCGAGGCGGCCGGTCAGGGCCAGCCGCCGTCCACGCGTCGGTCCGCCCGTCGCCCTGCGCCGGCCGTCACCGCCCTGCTCCGATCGGGACACCTGCGTCGCCTCGACCCGGCGGCCTCGCGCCATGCGACGGTCAATCATAGCCATCGCTCGCGCGCCGGCCCGCCCATCGATCCACATCACCCGCCTCCGCCGCATCGGCACGACGGCCCGGCAGTCTACCTCGCCGGCCTCGTCCTCGGCTGCCTCGGGACGGCTGGGTCGGCTGCCTCAACTCGGGCACCGCTGCTCCGTTGGTCGCTCAGGCCTCGCTGCCCGGGTGCCAGCGTTGCTTTGGCAGCCCGGGTGCTGGTGCTGACAAGCTCGTCCGCACGACGTCCCACGCCGTCCGTCGTCGCCAGCTTCATCTCGGACTCCGTCGCCATCACGCCTCCACCGAGCGGCGACCCCGACCTCGCGCACGATCGGCTTGATCACCCGCTCGCCGCCGCGATCCGCCTCATCTATGTCGCGCGACCGACCTGGCCCGTCGGTTATGCACGCCTCCGTAGGTCCCGTGAAGATCGTCCCCGAGTTCAGCGCGCCTCTCCATCGATCGAGCATCGGGCTGCCGCTGCGTCGCCCGTCGGGCCGCAGCGCCGCCGCCCCATAGTTCTCCTCGCGGCTGCATCGACTCGTGCGTCGCCACTGCGCCGCCCCTTCGGGTCGTAGTGTGGCGATACGTGGTCCCCGCCGCCACCCTGAGCCATTCCCGCGGTTGCACCGACTCGCGAACCATCGTTGTGTCGCCCCTTCGGGCTGCAGCATCACGGCCCGCGGTCCCGGCCGCCGCCCAGAGGTCTTCCTGCGGTCGCCCCGACCCGCTTGCCGCCGCTGCGTCGCCCCTTCGGGCCAGAGCGCCGCGGCCTGCGGTCTGCTCCGCCCTCACCGCGTGTCGACCTCCCGTGGTATGCGACGCGCCATCTTCCTTGGCGCGGGAATGCCACCGTCTGCATCAGTCTTCGTCACGCTGTCAGGGTTCTTCGCCTACTTCGAGCATCGTCGCCGCGCTTCTAACCTAGTGTGACGCCCCCGATTCAATCGTACACTAATCATGCATGCAATTGTGTATGATCAAGATCAGGGACTCACGGGAAGATACCACAACACAACTCTAACACATAAATAAGTCATAAGAGCATCATAATACAAGCCAGGGGCCTCGAGGGCTCGAATACAGGTGCTCGATCATAGACGAGTCAGCGGAAGCAACTATATCTGAGTACAGACATAAGTTAAACAAGTTGCCATAAGATGGCTAGCACAAACTGGGATACAGATCGAAAGAGGAGCAGGCCTCCTGCCTGGGATCCTCCTAAGCTACTCCTGGCCGTCGTCAGCGGGCAGCACGTAGTAGTAGGCACCTCCGGTGTAGTAGGGGTCGTCATCGACGGTGGCGTCTGGCTCCTGGACTCCAGCATCTGGTTGCGACAACCAGAAAGAAAGGAAAGGGGAAAAAAGGGGGGAGAAAGCAACCGTGAGTACTCATCCAAAGTACTCGCAAGCAAGGAACTACACTACATATGCATGGGTATATGTGTAGGGAGGCCATATCAGTGGACTGAACTGCAGAATGCCAGAATAAGAGGGGGATAACTAATCCTGTCGAAGACTACGCTTCTCGCAGACACCGTCTTGCATCAAGTAGAAGAGAGTAGATTGAAGTCCTCCAAGTAGCATCTCCAAGTAGCATCTCCAAATAGCATCACATAGCATAATCCTACCCGGCGATCCCCTCCTCATATCCCTGAGGTAGAGCGACCACCGGTTGTATCTGGCACTTGGAAGGGTGTGTTTTATTAAGTATCCGGTTCTAGTTGTCATAAGGTCAAGGTACAACTCCAAGTCGTCCTGTTACCGAAGATCACGGCTATTCGAATAGATTAACTTCCCTGCAGGGGTGCACCACATAACCCAACACGCTCGATCCCATTTGGCCGGACACACTTTCCTGGGTCATGCCCGGCCTCGGAAGATCAACACGTCGCAGCCCCACCTAGGCTCAACAGAGAGGCCAACACGCCGGTCTAAACCTAAGCGCACAGGGGTCTGGGCCCATCGCCCATAGCACACCTGCACGTTGCGTACGCGGCCGAAAGCAGACCTAGCCTAGTGGCGTTCCAGTCCAATTCGGCGCGCGCCGCTCCATCGCTGACGTCTGAAGTGCTTCGGCTGATACCACGACGTCGGGATACCCATAACTACTCCCACGTAGATGGTTAGTGCGTATAGGCTCGTAGCCAGACTCAGATCAAATACCAAGATCTCGTTAAGCGTGTTAAGTGTCCGCGAACGCCGAACAGGGCCAGGCCCACCTCTCTCCTAGGCGGTCTCAACCTGCCCTGTCGCTCCGCCACAAAGATCCACACAGAGGGCCGTCGGGACAAAGGTCCTTTCAGCCCCCAATCCGTGAATCACTCGCGGGTACTCTTCGAGCTGACCCGACTTTAG
>NC_041392.1:11967925-11975025 GCF_002162155.2 Triticum dicoccoides
TTGTTTTATTCATCTTATAGTATTTAAACATTTTATAAAGGTGTGGCTCCTCCACCATAATTACCTATACAATATTTGGTTCACTCTGAACATCTTAGTTTTAATTATTTGAAAACTTTTATTTTGTTTGATTGATTTTGAATTTGATTTCGAATCGGTTTCGATCTAACGCGAGGTTAGCAACAGTAACCGAGGTGACGTGGCATCGTTAACGCGGGATTACTGTAACCTAATTATCCGGGCGTCACAATTCTCCTCCACTACAAGAAATCTCGTCCCGAGATTTAAGAGGGGAGTAAGGGGAAAGTTCTGGTTATGATAATCTAACGGATCTTCTCGAAGAAGTTAATCCCCTTCATTGATGTCTTCAATCCTTTATTCCGATGCATCATGATAAACTGGTCATCATTTCTTCGGGAACTCCATCGTACTTACGAAAGATAAGGGGCAGCTCACTACGAAATAATGCTTTTGAGGGAAACAATCTGGGGGTTAACCCATGAATTAGTATAAGATTATCTCTCGAGTTGAACATATAAAATACCTCGAGAGTAAGGTACGAAGGTACCATAATAGGCTCCAAGCGGATAGATAGTTGCTCGAAGCCTGAACCAGAGTGAGAAAGGGGTTCAGAGTAGCGAGGGTAAGTATTGCGTCTGATACTAGAATAGATCACTATGACGGTGGCCCGTGAATTACATACGAGGCCACGTGCGAGGAATAACTTTGGGAATAGGGGGTGTACAGGACAGTCAGGTTTCGATCCTGGGACCTATGGGTTATGGGCCCACCATGTGGGGTTTTTTTTTAAATAGGAGCAGTGACAACTTTCACGGTCATGATAGCAAGGCATGTCAGAGAGTACCATGTCAGTTATGTGGGCATCAACATTGGTACCAAGGGCGAGGGACGAAGAGAACCACTTTCCTGCTCGTTGAACGAGGCGGACCAATAGGCAAGGTTCTCGTCCATCGGTGGCTACCGGAATGTCATCACAATAGTAACAAGGTCTTACTGACAGAGTTGTACATCGAGGTGTTTGCACAAGCAGTGGATTATTACTGCTTATATCATATAGATCATAGAAAAGGTTTAAACAAACCAATGGATGGAAAATATGATCATCAGATTAAACAGAACAATGGAAAGGAAAATATGTTTAAACACATATTTCAAGGGTATATCCTTCCCAAGGACAAGCAGAGCAAGATATCCACGACAGGAGATAATGTAGAAAACCCTTTAGGTAAGGGGAGAGAAATTTTATGACATTACCCATACAACGGTGTTTGGATAATTGGTAAATAAAATTTTGCATTGTGCTTCAAATGTTTCTGTTGAAAATCGGAGTATCATTGACATGCTTCGAGATAGCATTGACATGGCCTTCAGGTGAAGATCAGACTATGGAAACACGAAGGATCCATCAGGAATAACTTGTAGAATAAGTCTTACAATTTCCTCATGGATGAATGGATAACCTTGCTGAAAAGGAATCTATAATGATAGGTCCTCCAGCCGGGGGGGGTGCTAGGCATGACATCATGCTGCCGGGTCATCAAAGGATCAACATCATAACGCTTGGAAAGTTGTCCCAACCATCATATCTGACCGAGATCCATATCCAATTGGTGTCATGATACCTCAGACTCAGGGGAAAAGGTGCAACACAAATCGACGAAATGACATTTCAAGATTCTCAGGAAATGAAATACGGGAGCGGGTTCTTGAAGCAATAGTTCATCCTTAAACCAAGGAGGGGATGAGAAGGTGGCTGATGGGCTCAGCGACAATTCATCGAGAATTCTAAACGGATGGATTTCCACGATAATGTGTACAAGAAGATGACATTTGTCAGTTCAAATGGTATAATGATGTATGCTCGAGGAAAACATACACAACTAAACATTGGTTGAAAGGTGCATCCGAAATATGGGCTGGGTTGCACGACCAACGTCGGAATGGCGTTTCAATAATCAATAGTCTAAGAATTTCACTTCAAAGCAAGAGGCTTGCTAGAAGTTTTGAATTCACACGTCATAGCTCAATTGCCGGTATTCTGGTTGAAAACAATACGGGCCAAGGAATGAACGAAGATGGCAAGAAGTATTATGATATCAAGAATTCTTAAGAGGTGGTGAAATTCTCACCACATCCTTGACAAAAGGAGATGGTAATACTTCCGAGGTAAGGAAGATCAACTGCTGGGTAGCAGGGATCCCAAGGTTTACACAAAACACGAACAACTTGTGTTGAACGGAAGGCAATAAAGTGGTCGATGATAATACAATTCATCAAGGGCAAGGATGGTATTTCTCATCATGGATCCAATTGGTATCCTGGATGAGCTCAGAATGTTGATGATCACGACACCTTTGTCGCGAGAGTTCATGAAGACGTAATCGATCGGCGACAACAACAAGTCAAAGTAATGATGAAGTGAAAGGTTATTGGAACCAAGGGTACGACACAAACTCGAAACCAAGCTTGTTGTTCAAGGCGAAATGATATGACGATGAGGATCGACGTAAGGTTAGTTCATCGTCGAAAATTGCGCTCCGAGAAGAAGGACCGGGTAGCACAGTTAAAATAATCACGACAATGATATAGCCAAACAGGCTAGGAATGGCGTGATCGGGTACAAACTCATACTTATAGAAGCTTACTGAAGAGTTGTTGAACCGTAGTGCGGACTCGGTTCAGTTATCGGTGTCTTTGAGTGTTTAATAACTCAGAGCCCGCGAAAAATTGGAATCAGTGGGAAGGTAGCACTTGATGAAGAACTCATAAGAAGTTATGCAGTTCCATGATAATCTCGAGATACCAGGGGGTAATACTCGATGACATATCAAAGTAGAGGTTGGACGGGGGTATTGCTCTACAGAAGACAAGTGCTAAAACTTGCACGAGAAATGGTATTTAAAAGAGAACATGGTCGGATCCCCGATTGCAAAAGGCCAGATCCCTGATATAAGATGAACTTATACCAAAGGAATAACTAATTTTAAGAGAAGCTTTAATGATAAGATCTACATCGTGTCCATGGGCATGAACACAAGTTCAAGGTCGACTCCCACTTCTCCAATGCATAAACTTTCATTCACTTCTCACGTTCGATGAAGTTGCAGTGTTGAAAATTTTATCTGGCGAAGCACCAGAAGAGTATGATTCGTGAAAACTTTCGGGTTCACACGGTTTAGTGAAGGCATATGTTCAACCCATAGGGGCTTCTTGGAATCATATACCAGAATCTTTAGAAATAATTAACTCAAGCTCGAAGGCAGAGCATGGTTGAGAAAGCAGAGGATACAATTTACCAAAGGAATTATGTATCAGAGGAAAGGCTCACAAGGTTATTGAATATGAAGGGCGTTGTCAGATAAAATCCAACAAAGGACCTGGTGGTCCACAAGGGATCTGACGTGAGCATCGGTACTCAACCAGAGGAAGAAGAATGCACGGGCATCATATTATAGAACATCGGAATGATTCGATGCTTAGATAATAAAGGAATTTCGATTTCCAAAACAAAGGATCAGAAGCAATGCTCTGAGTAGGGATGGATAAGTTGAATATACCAGAGGCACAATTGACGACAAATAGTTTGGTCGAGAACCAGCTCATGTTCAAAAATGATGTCTGAGCCGGAAGGATAATTTAGAAGGGTTGATAGATGTTTGTGTGCATTCGCACACATGCTGAATCAATAGGATCAAAATGACGATGCCTAAGGATACTAACGAATATTGCCAATGGAAAGCATCCATAATGCAAGCAGACAAGTATTGCAGAGCAATAAGCTATTAAGGATTTTTGGAGGATCAAATAGTATTTCAAAGACCATTGTGAAACACATGAACAACTGGGGGATGAGCGGATACTCGATAAGTGCGAGAATTATCCATAGGGGTATTCAGGTGACAAGGAACAGCAAGGCGATAAGCTCAAGGATTATCGAGACAACGATGAGTGTTTCGAGGTATCTGGTAATAACAAGACCAACTGGGGATGAATGTAAGAATAACAACTGCAAGTAGTTATCCATAAGGGTTGATGGTGGAAGGGGAATTGCAAATGCGATGAACATAAGTTCTCGGGTTAACAACAGAGAGTATCTTCAGGGTCTTCACGTGCCGCAGACGATCATCATTAATAAGGGGCTCTCCAGGTGAAAGTGATAACGAGATCCTAATGTTAGATTTAGTAAATTCGTTTAACCTGAGTAGAAAAGAGTTCAGAGCCCCAGAGTAAAGGTCGAGGAGTAAAAGATCCTACTACCACCCAATGGCGACGTGGGCCCATGGGCCGCACAGCCATGTTAGTAAAAGTTTTGTAAAGTTTAGACCCGACTTCGGCCAAGGAGTTGGAAGGGGGATTCCTACAGGCAGTCGGCTCTGATACCAACTTGTGACGCCCCCGATTCAATCGTACACTAATCATGCACGCAATTGTGTACGATCAAGATCAGGGACTCACGGGAAGATACCACAACACAACTCTAAAACATAAATAAGTCATACAAGCATCATAATACAAGCCAGGGGCCTCGAGGGCTCGAATACAGGTGCTCGATCATAGACGAGTCAGCGGAAGCAACAATATCTGAGTACAGACATGAGTTAAACAAGTTGCCATAAGATGGCTAGCACAAACTGGGATACAGATCGAAAGAGGAGCAGGCCTCCTGCCTGGGATCCTCCTAAGCTACGTAGTAGTAGGCACCTCCGGTGTAGTAGGGGTCGTCGTCGACGGTGGCGTCTGGCTCCTGGACTCCAGCATCTGGTTGCGACAACCAGAAAGAAAGGAAAGGGGAAAAAAGGGGGGAGAAAGCAACCGTGAGTACTCATCCAAAGTACTCGCAAGCAAGGAACTACACTACATATGCATGGGTATATGTGTAGGGAGGCCATATCAGTGGACTGAACTGCAGAATGCCAGAATAAGAGGGGGATAACTAATCCTGTCGAAGACTACGCTTCTCGCAGACACCGTCTTGCATCAAGTAGAAGAGAGTAGATTGAAGTCCTCCAAGTAGCATCTCCAAGTAGCATCTCCAAATAGCATCACATAGCATAATCCTACCCGGCGATCCCCTCCTCATATCCCTGAGGTAGAGCGACCACCGGTTGTATCTGGCACTTGGAAGGGTGTGTTTTATTAAGTATCCGGTTCTAGTTGTCATAAGGTCAAGGTACAACTCCAAGTCGTCCTGTTACCGAAGATCACGGCTATTCGAATAGATTAACTTCCCTGCAGGGGTGCACCACATAACCCAACACGCTCGATCCCATTTGGCCGGACACACTTTCCTGGGTCATGCCCGGCCTCGGAAGATCAACACGTCGCAGCCCCACCTAGGCTCAACAGAGAGGCCAACACGCCGGTCTAAACCTAACCGCACAGGGGTCTGGGCCCATCGCCCATAGCACACCTGCACGTTGCGTACGCGGCCGAAAGCAGACCTAGCCTAGTGGCGTTCCAGTCCAATTCGGCGTGCGCCGCTCCGTCGCTGACGTCTGAAGTGCTTCGGCTGATACCACGACGTCGGGATACCCATAACTACTCCCACGTAGATGGTTAGTGCGTATAGGCTCGTAGCCAGACTCAGATCAAATACCAAGATCTCGTTAAGCGTGTTAAGTGTCCGCGAACGCCGAACAGGGCCAGGCCCACCTCTCTCCTAGGCGGTCTCAACCTGCCCTGTCGCTCCGCCACAAAGATCCACACAGAGGGCCGTCGGGACAAAGGTCCTTTCAGCCCCCAATCCGTGAATCACTCGCGGGTACTCTTCGAGCTGACCCGACTTTAGGCACCATCTGTATAGTATGTATGTATGTATAGTATATACCCGTGATCACCTCCCAAGTGATCACGGCCCAATAGTATAGCAAGGCAGACTGACAAGAATGTAGGGCCAATGATGATAAACTAGCATCCTATACTAAGCATTTAGGATTGCAGGTAAGGTATCAACAGGTGTAGCAACAATGTCAGGCTATGCATCAGAATAGGATCAACGGAAAGCAGTAACATGCTACACTACTCTAATGCAAGCAGTATAGAGTAGAATAGGCGATATCTGGTGATCAAGGGGTGGGCTTGCCTGATTGCTCTGGCAAGAAGGAGGGGTCGTCAACTCCGTAGTCGAACTGGGCAGCAGCAGCGTCGGTCTCGTAGTCTACCGGAGAGAAGAGGGGGAAGAAACAATGAATACCATGTAAACAGATGCATATCGATGCATGACATGACAAGTAACGTTGCGAGGCGTGCCCTAACGTGGTATGAGGTGGTTCCGGTTAAGGGGGGGAACATCCGGGAAAGTATTCCCGGTGTTTCGCGTTTTCGGGCAGGGGAGACGGAGGGGGAAAGTTGCAGGTTCGATAGGTTAGGGGTGTGTGGCGGTCGAACAGACTGCGTATCCGGAATCGTCTCGTCATTCTGAGTAACTTTCATGTAGAAAGTATTTTCATCCGAGTTACGGATTATTTTATATTAATTTTTAAAGTTTTAAATCATTTTCTAATTTATTAATTATTAATTAAATCAACATTATCCAGAATAGTGTTCGCTGACGTCGGCATGACGTCAGCAGTCAACGTTGACCGTTGACCTGGTCAACCTGACAGGTGGGTCCCAATTGTCATTGTCTGAGTTTAACTAAACAGGTTAATTAGCTTAATTACTTGATTAGGTTAACTAATTCTAATTAATTTAGTTAAACCCAATTAATTAACTTAATTAATTCACTAATTAATTAATTAATTAATTAATTCTTTTACTAATTTCATTTTCATTTTCATTTTCATTTTTCTCCTCTTTCCCTTTTTCTTTTCTTCTTTCTGATTTACAAGGGGGAGGGCCCCACCTGTAAGTGGCTCAGGCCACCTCCCTCCTGTGCACGAACGCACACAGGGAAGGGGCAGGGGCGCGGTGGCCGGACCGGGCTCCGGCGAGGCCGTGTTCGAGGCCGGCAGGACGGAGACGAGGGGCGGCGGGTTCGGGCGCTGGAGCGGACAGCGGGCGCGGGGAGGGAGAGGTCGCAGGAGGCGGCTGTCCGGGGGGGGCACTAGGCGAGGTCATGGCCTCGCGGGGGGGCGCCG
>NC_041392.1:11975783-12001842 GCF_002162155.2 Triticum dicoccoides
TCTCTCTCTTATTCCTTTTCTTCTTGTTTTCCTTTCCCTTTTCTGTTTTAATATTGTTTCCTATTATTTTAGTTTTAGTAAAATATACACGTAGTATATAAATTAGTATTTCAACTTAGTCCATAGTCACAAGAAGTCTAGTCCTCAAATAAATTAGTTTGACCTTTTATTTATTATAAAAGGTATTTAAATAATTGTTTTTGCTGTTGTTTTATTCATCTTATAGTATTTAAACATTTTATAAAGGTGTGGCTCCTCCACCATAATTACCTATACAATATTTGGTTCACTCTGAACATCTTAGTTTTAATTATTTGAAAACTTTTATTTTGTTTGATTGATTTTGAATTTGATTTCGAATCGGTTTCGATCTAACGCGAGGTTAGCAACAGTAACCGAGGTGACGTGGCATCGTTAACGCGGGATTACTGTAACCTAATTATCCGGGCGTCACACCTAGCCGCCACCGCCGTCAGGCTGTCGCCGCTCTTCTTCGGCCGCCGCCGCCTCTACCCTTGTAGCCGCAGCAGCCGCCCATCCACCCCCTTCGTCTTCGTCGGAGCACCAGCCCGTCGCCAGCGTCGCCGTCATCTACCCCAACCATTTCGTCTACTCCGACCACCGTTGGTGACATCGGCCCCGCGCCGATGGACGCCGCAATCGTCGTCGAGTTCTTCTCTGCTGGCCCCTCCGACTTCTTCGACATGGCGTACAGCTCGTGTAGGTCCCTCGTCTACGCATGCCCGGTGCTGGCAACACCGATGCATGCCTTCATCCACGACGTGTCCCCGGGCCTGGCAAGCCTAGTCGGCGCTTCGTCAACTTCGTCTTCATCCGTCTACGCATGCCCAGTGCTGACAACACCGGTGCGTGCCTTCGTCTATGATGTGTCCCCGGGGTTGGAAACCCCAGCGCGATGTGTCGTCAACAACATCTTCTTCTCGGAGCACCACTACTTCGACACTACTGCGTCCATGACTAACTCGGCGCCTCCATGCGCCCGCGGCGCCACAGCGACTACCTCGACACTGGCCACCTCGACTCGACATCGACCACGACATTCTTCGCACGGCTACCTCGACACGGCTACACCACCCACGCTCTCGGCTACCTCGACAACGGCACAAAGGGCTATCATCCGCTTGAGAAACTCGTCGGCTTCCTCTACAGTCGACGCATCTGCGACGCGACACCGTCCACACCGTCCACGACACCGTCGACGCATCTGCGACGCGACACCGTCCACACCGTCCACGACGCATCTGCGACGCGACACCGTCCACGGCACCGTCTACTCTCAATGTATACTCGCCCTTAAGGCTCAATAATACATCCATCATATTTCGCAACAATTCATCTCTCTCCCTTCTAACAATATTGTCACGACCGGTTTTCCAATAAAATGTTTATTGAGAAACCAACTTTTGAGTCCAGTATGAGGAAAAATCCTCCTTACTGGTAGATAAAATTCTTCATACAGTAAGCCAGTAGCATAAAATATATTACAAGGTCGAGCTAAGGCTGCTCAACAAATTATTACAAGCACGCCAATAATTATACATAATGGCGGATATGACACAATGGTGTGGTGGCATACTACTGACTCGAGATAAAAGTGGTGGTGGAATATCAGAGTGGAGAGTGGATAATATGACTCCTAAACTGGCAGCTCATCGAGGATATAATACAGTAACCAAATCCAGGATCACTCGAGACTGACTGGGACTCCTCTAGGCGTCGGACTCGCTATCAAACTCTTCATCCATGAGATCGCCTTCGTCAACATCTGGCCAAATCAACAAGCCAGGTGAGTACTTTGAAAGTACTCACAAGACAGTTCGGACATAAGATATAACAAATGCATGCATGAACACATCATTAGTAATTGGTGTTGCACATTCAAATTAATAATTATTGGAACAACATGGTAAGTAAAAAAAAGGAGTCAGGAGGTAGTCTTCCCGAAATCCCAACAAATTAATTGAAAAGCTGATCGGGTGTCTAGAGCGACGCCTCGAATGGTGAACAAATAAATAATCATGCCGCAGTCGGGCGTCTAAGCGACACCACGAAAAGGGCTTATATTGAGAAGAAAATGACATGCGTGCCACAGTCGGACGTCGGAGCGACATCGCAGAAAGGGCTTATATCGCAGGTAAATAACAAGCGTGCCACAGTCGGACGTCTGAGCGACATCACAGAAAGGGCTTATAATGAAAAGTAAATAACAGGCGTACCACAGTCGGACGTCTGAGCGAGATCACAGAAAGGGCTTATACTGAAAAGTAAATAACAAGCGTGCCACAGTCAGACGTCTGAGCGACATCACAGAAAGGGCTTATACTGAAAAGTAAATAACAAGCGTGCCACAGTCGGACGTCTGAGCGACATCACAGAAAGGGCTTATACTGAAAAGTAAATAACAAGCGTGCCAGAGTCGGACGTCTGAGCGACATCATAGAAAGGACTTATATCAAAAGTAAAGGACAATTGTGCCATAGTCGGGCGTCTATGCGACATCGCAGAACGGGCTTAAATTTCATTATTCATAACTGTTAAGCTCACAACGATATAATACTCATAGGAAATGTTCAACACATAATAATAAACGGGTTAGTCCATCCACAGGAATAAGCATTTAACCAGACTTAACACTCATGTGGTTCACCGGAGTTTCTGTCACTGAGACTGACACTGGACAAGATAAGTTGAACACAGTACTTGGACATGGATAAGATGATTCAAGGATTTTTTGACTCTGCGGAGTTTGTACTAAATTTCCCACAGCCAACGGATTTCCATAGTCACGAAGGACTAGTTCCATTTACGGTATTTCGGAAGAAACACATCTAACCAGTACACACCCATCCCACCTCACGATGCCAGGAATCACCCTAGACTGCGTTCAAGAAAAACTTTGAGACGGGGAGATCACAATCTCGAATAGCATGGGATCAAATTTATATACGTGCACTCTAAGGGGTGCCCCCCTCTCGGTCCCAACCGGAAACACCTATGCTCCCTGACCGGATGACTGGCTTTAATCCAGGGCCATGGAACCATCATCACGGCCTCTCGATTTGGTGTGTACCAGGAAAGCAGTTTGCAACTTACTAATCCATATCCCTTGCGGAAAACATGTGGTAGTACAGGAAGGGAAAACGGATGGGAACTGGACAGATTCATGTTGACACTGGAGTCAAATAGTCTGGCATAAGACTGGCATGCTACAACACTACCATCTTACCCATTCTCATGCCAACACATGGCCATGCAAACTCACATCCAACAACTTATGGATTTTCGAAACTCACTTGCCTCAACTTTGCATGCAATATGACATTCATCGAAATGCTCATAAACATGTCATGAAACTACTTAATGCAAACATGCCAATGACACTCATCATATCAAAAGTTCAAACATGCTTGCCTGGTTCAGAGTAGTCGGAGCCTAGCTCGGTGAAGTTCGCGGTTCCGTCACCTCCTTCGGTATCTACGGTGTAAAGAAACATACGCGCTAACGTAAATACCGTGAGGTGCACAAAAAATATTCCAAATATTTTTCAAATAAATCTGATAAAAAACTAGACAAAATTTTAAAGAGGACAGAAAAAGAATCAATCAAAAATCATTTTCTATTAGAAGTTATAAAGGTTTTTGTCCAAGGACTCATCTATGAAGAAACAGAAAGTTTCCAGGGGCCAACTTATAAAAACAGAAAACACTTCATTTGAGAATACGCCGGCCCAGAGGGGAGACGTACTTTGGCAGAAGGCGCCTTCAGAAAACGTTTCGTTTAAAAGAAAAGAGAGACTGACGAGGGGGTCCCACCCGTCAGGTTTGAAATTTCAAACGGGGGGAGGAACCAAGCGCGTCGGCGCCCGAGAGTTGCGGTGGTCGCCGGCGGCGATCCACGGCGAGTTAGGAGGATCGGAGGGTACCTACGTGCTCAGTGTGTTCTTCCGCGTCAGTGGGTGGTGGTGGTGGTCGTCGGCGAGCACCACGTCGACGACGGTCCTTGCTCCGGCGGACGGCGGCTCGGGTGGAGTTGGATCTCGTCGGGGAGGGCTGCGGAGGTCAAATTGAAGCTTGGGTTAGATCACTGGGTGCTCGAGGAGGCTACTGACGACGTTTGGGCGCCGGGGATCGCCTCACCGGAGTGGATCAAGTTGGAGGCCGAGGCGGATCGGGGCGGCCGGAGTTGGGGAAGAAGGGCCCCTCGAGGCTCTTCCAGTGGCTGAGCGGGGTCTGGTGAGGTGGTGGAGATGTGCGGGGTCGAGAGCGAGCTCGGGGGCGCTATTTATAGCCGGCCCGAGGCGGTTGCCGTGAACGGGATAAGTCCGGCGAGTGATTACGGCGGCGCAGTGGCTGGACGGTTGGTTTAGGGCTTGAGCAACGTCTAGATCGAGCACTTACTCCATCCTGGTGCCTAACTCCGCAAGGCAGGGGCGGTTACGGCCTGTCCCCAACGGAACGGCCGTGCGGCACGTCAGCGGCAGAGAGTGCGCCCTGTGCGTGCCAGGCCATGGCGGCGGTGCAGTGGGGTGTGTTGGCGTGCATGAGGCCACGCGGAGGGCAGGGGTGCGTTGGGCGGCACCGAACGGCGTTGCGAGCTAGCATTGTATTCTGTTGGCCGCCACGGGTGGTGCTGCCACCACAGAAGCCGCCAACTCCGGCGATGCTCGCCGCCACCGATGCCTGGAACCAGCCAAGTGCGCGTGCGGCGCTCTGGACAGGGAGGAGGGGCCGTGCACAACGCGCCAGGTGCACAGTTGACAGGTGACCGAACACTGACGAAGAAATGACACTGAAATCTTCTGAAACTCTGAATTTTTCTGAAAGTGCATAGTAACAGTGCTGGCCAGGTGTTCGACACAATGATTTTGGTATGTGGGGAATTTTCCTTGAGCTGATTTTTTGTGGGGTGGCCTCTCAGTGCATCTGGGGGCTGCCTAAATTTTGGTGGAATTTTTGGAGAAGAGAAGATATGAATTTCATCAAATTTGACAAATCTGGTCCAAACTTGCAGAGGCTGAAATTTGAAAAATTCGAAAAGAAGAAGAGTGGATCTTGATGGTTCTAGGTTGTGGGTGCCAAGGACTATCCAGAGGAGTTGGTTTGAGATCAAAACTCAAAGGCAATATGGTACTTGCTTTGAAAATCACCTAGGTTCAAAATAAATGACATAATTGATTTGGGAGATAAAATAATTGAAATAAAATTCAAAAATGGTTTGGACTTGTTGGAACAGAAAGTTTTTGATTGCCCAAAATGGAGGGAGGGGTTTTGGGAAGGTTTTACCACCTGAGGCATGGTAAAACCATGTGTGGTCTCAAAATGAAAGAGGTCCCAAAACTCATAGGATTACTTTTTAAAGAAATAAATAAATTCCAAAAATATATTTGAGAAGGGAACCAACAGAGAAAAGGTTTTTAATAATCAAACACCAGAGTTGAAGAAGATACAAAAATAAAATCCTTGCCAGGGGAAAAGTTTTGAGAGAGAGGTTTTTGAAAAGATTTAAATGACTTTCATCAAAACCAACAAAGTTTTTGTTGAAAATTAAATAAAAAATTTTGGAGTGTCACAACACCTACCCCCTTAGGAAAAATCTCGTCCCTGAGATTTCAGCTGATCGTCAAATAAGTGTGGGTGCTCTGTCCGAAGAAAATCCTCTCTTTCCCAAGTTGCTTCACTGTCGGTGTGATTGCTCCACTGAACTCTGAAAAACTTGATGGTTTTCTTCCGGGTCCTCCTTTCAGACTCCTCTAATATTTTTACTGGATGTTCCCGATAGGTGAGGTCTGGTTGTACGTCAATGTTCTCGTGGGATACTTGCTTCTCTGGGTTGCTTACGCACTTCCTCAACTGCGAGACGTGGAACACGTCGTGGACATCGGATAATTCTTCGGGTAATTCTAGCGGGTAAGCTACCGTGCCTCTTCGTGCCACTATACAGAATGGTCTGATGAATCTTGGTGCTAGCTTTCCCTTAATTTTGAATCGTTGCAGGCCCCTCATGGGAGATACTCGCAGGTACATATACTCTCCGGTTTGAAAACTGACTCCACGATGTTTTTGATCATAATAACTTTTCTGTCAGCTTTGAGCTGTCTTGAGTCGGTCCTGATTAGCTTGACCTTTTCCTCGGCTTCTTTGAGCATGTCTGGGCCGAAGATACGGCTATCTCCGGTCTCTGACCAATTTAGCGGGGTACGACATCTCCGCCCGTACAGAGCTTCAAATGGTGCCATTTGCAGGCTGGCCTGGTAACTGTTGTTGTATGCGAACTCTGCGTATGGTAAGCTTTCTTCCCAACTGGTTCCATAGGTGAGGACACATGCCCTCAGCATGTCCTCTAGAATTTGGTTCACACGTTCAGTTTGTCCAGTAATTCTTTTATTTGCTTCTTCAATTCTACCAACTCGTATGGTGCCATTCTGTATGGTTTCTTGTATATGGGGGTGGTTCCGGGTGCTAGCTCAATGCTGAATTCTATCTCTCGGTCTGGTGGCATGCCTGGTAGTTCTTCGGGAAATACGTCTGGAAATTCACACACTACTGGAACCTTGGTTAATTCAGAAACGTCCACCTTGTTCAATCTTGGTTGCCGGGATATTTTTCTCTCTTTGGCTGAAACCCTTATTGTCTTCCCGTGGTGGTGGGTGAGGATTACGGTCCGGTTGAAGCAGTCAATAAAACCTTTGTTGGTGGTTAACCAGTTCATCCCTAGGATGACATCCAGTCCTTTATTTTCCAATACAATAAGATTGGCGTGAAACTTCAATCCTTCAAACTCAATAACCACACCTTGGTAGTAACTCTGAGTAACTTGCTTAATCCCAGGGGACTTGATGATCATGGATTTTTCCAAGGGAAGCATCGAAAAATTATTTTGCAAAGCAAAAAATTTCGAAATGAATGAGTGAGAAGCTCTAGAATCAAACAAAACCATGGCAGGTATTGTGTTGACAGGAAACGTACCGAGTACAATATCTGGGGCGTTATGTGCTTCTTCTTTGGTCACGTGGTTCAGATGACCCTTCCTGTGGTTGTTATTGGGGTTGAAATTATTTCGCTTGGTTGCTGAATTATTGCCACCGTTGTTCGGCTTTGGGGTCGAGTTCCTTGGCTTGGGGCACTGCTTGGCATAGTGCCCTTCTTCTTCACATGCGTAGCAAGTAACGCCTGGGCGATATGTGAACTCCTTGTCCCTTGCATGGAAATTCTTGATTGGGCATGAGACGTTCGTCGTGGGTTTGTGTGTCCCACCTTTCTGAAAATCCGTCTTGCTTCGGTGGTTGCGAGCAAGAGTAGTCTGGTCCCTTTTTCGCTTGCGGAAATCCTCCAAGCTGCGTCTCTCATTTTCCAAGGTAATGGCCTTATCCACTAGCGTTTTGAAATCTGAAAAAGTGTGCACAACCAGCTGGCATTTAAGCGCGGGCGCCAGACCGTCTAGGAATTTCTCCATCTTCTTGCTTTCAGTCATACGCTCTTCGTTGGCGTAGCGAGACAATAGAGTAAACTGACCATTCTATTCTGACACCGTCATGGTCCTTTGTTTGAGGTCATCAAACTCTCTCTTCTTGATTTTCATAAGACTTTTAGGAATGTGCGCCCCGCCAAAACCTTCTTTAAACTCCTCCCAGGTTATATAATTTTTGTTAGGGTGCATGTGTAGGAAATTTTCCCACCATGATGCAGTTGCTCCTGTGAGATAGTGCGGAGCATATAGTACTTTCTCGAGGTCTCAACATTGTGCAATAATTAATTTTCTTTCCATGTCTCGGAGCCAATCCTCGGCCTCAAGAGGTTTGTAAGTATGAGAAAATGTTTGGGGACGCGTCTTCTGTAGCTCAGATAACTTGGATTGCTGCTGATACTGTCCACGGTGATTTCCCATATTGATGACTTGGTTCATCATTTCCGAGTGTTGTTGCTGACTTTGCTCATAAAGGCGGCACGTTTGGGAAAATGTTGTTTCACTGTCCTGTTGACTCGATTGTCGCTGTGTGAAATTGTTGGCTGGTTGAATGCCATAATTTTCCTCTGGCGGAGTTGGCATGGAGCGCGTCCAAGGACGAGACATTTTTCACTCTGGGGATATATTTTGTAAAACTCATAAGAAAGGGAAAAGAGTCGCAAAAATCAATAAATGCACAAAGATGGGAAATAAATCAAATGCTCCAGGATTACTCAAGATAAAAGATCGATTGCGCACGGAGAAGGACTGCTCATTACATATCTTACACACAGGTGGTAATTATACACTACGTCACTCAGGATATGCGTACATATTCCTGACATGTTATTTAGGCTAGTGCACTTCTCCCAGTTTCGACATGATGCGCAAACAAGCTACTTCTCAAAACTTATGTACACATAAACATATCGTACAAAGTGGTACATCGCATGGCGGCTAAGCGTACTCAGTCGGAGATGTTGACGATCTCCTTTGCCCTGCCGAGGGTGAGGCGCAGAGAGGCTGGGGACTCGACCTCCTCCTCACTAATAGGCTCCAGATGTGGAGTGCTGCGCCGAGTAGATGGAGCGGGCACCAGAGGCGGAGCAACACGAACAGGAGTGGGCGCAAAGGGTGGTGCAGTGCGGGCTGGAATGGGCGCAATGACTTGGTTGAACTATTTGGTGGTAGGCAGGCGACGAGTAGAGGCGAGTGTGGTAGGTGCATAAGATGCTAAGGACGAGACGAAAGTCAGTGGCGGTGCGGTGTGCAGGAGCTCCCTCCTGTTGGCGGCACAGCCATGGACTGAGTCCATGCGGGCAGCCACGAAGTCGTCCACCAGGTTGTCGAAGGCTGCCTCCAGAGCCCGGAGGTACTCAATAAGCATCTCAAAAGCCTCATCTCGTTCTCCTCTGGGCAAGAGAACGCGTAGTGGCAGGTGTATGGCACGTGGCATGGAAGGTAGCGGTAACGACGAGTCTTCATCGAGGGGAGGACATCCCTGAGACGAGCTATCGCCTCGCGGGCTGCCATTTGCATAGCATGCTTCTCCGTAGGCATGGCTCTTCCCAAGTACAGGAAGCGGCGTAACTCAACACGCCCTCCCTTGAATTGCACCACGGCCTTGTGCATGGTCAGACTGTCGTTGACCTTGTGCTGGTAGAGTGTGAAGACAGGGCGCATAGATGGCCCCATCGTGACCTGAACGATGAAGGAGAGGAGCTTGACGAACCCATCGGGCACATTAGCGAACATCTGTGACTCGCAGCTGTTGTCAGCCATCTACAAAAGTAGGCAAAAATTCTGAATGGTCAGATCATAAATTATGCTGACTGTCAGAAAATGACTATATTTGCAAAAATATGAGTTAGCTCTATCATGCTAATAACCGATTAGCGATCGCACCTAGTGGCTTCCTACAGTCAGCCTGGCTCTGGTACCAAGCTTGTCACGACCGGTTTTCCAATAAAATGTTTATTGAGAAGCCAATCTTTTGAGTCCAGTATGAGGAAAAATCCTCCTTACTGGTAGATAAAATTCTTGATACAGTAAGCCAGTAGCTTAAAATATATTACAAGGTCGAGCTAAGGCTGCTCAACAAATTATTACAAGCACGCCAATAATTATACATAATGGCGGATATGACACAATGGTGTGGTGGCATACTACTGACTCGAGACAAAAGTGGTGGTGGAATATCACAGTGGAGAGTGGATAATATGACTCCTAAACTGGCAGCTCATCGAGCATCGAGGTGAGGCTCGATGAATTTATTCGGGTAGCGAAAGCGGATATAATACAGTAACCAAATCCAGGATCACTTGAGACTGACTGGGACTCCCCTAGGCGTCGGACTCGCTATCGAACTCTTCATCCATGAGATCGCCTTCGTCAACATCTGGCCAAATCAACAAGCCAGGTGAGTACTTTGAAAGTACTCGCAAGACAGTTCAGACATAAGATATAACAAATGCATGCCTGAATGCGTCATTAGTAATTGGTGTTGCACATTCAAATTAATAATTATTGGAACAACATGGTAAGTAAAAAAAAGGAGTCAGGCGGTAGTCTTCCCGAAATCCCAACAAATTAATTGAAAAGCCGATCGGGTGTCTGGAGCGACGCGTCGAAGGGTGAACAAATAAATAATCATGGCGCAGTCGGGCGTCTAAGCGACACCACGAAAAGGGCTTATATTGAGAAGAAAATGACATGCGTGCCACAGTCGGACGTAGGAGCGACATCGCAGAAAGGGCTTATATCGCAGGTAAATAACAAGCGTGCCACAGTCGGACGTCTGAGCGACATCACAGAACGGGCTTAAATTTCATTATTCATAACTGTTAAGCTCACAACGATATAATACTCATAGGAAATGTTCAACACATAATAATAAATGGGTTAGTACATCCACAGGAATAAGCATTTAATCGGACTTAACACTCATGTGGTTCACCGGAGTTTCTGTCACTGAGACTGACACTGGACAAGATAAGTTGAACACAGTACTTGGACATGGATAAGATGATTCAAGGATTTTTTGACTCTGCGGAGTTTGTACTAAATTTCCCACAGCCAACGGATTTCCATAGTCACGAAGGACTAGTTCCATTTACGGTATTTCGGAAGAAACACATCTAACCAGTACACACCCATCCCACCTCACGATGCCAGGAATCACCCTAGACCGCGTTCAAGAAAAACTTTGAGACGGGGAGATCACAATCTCGAATAGCATGGGATCAAATTTATATACGCGTGCTCTAAGGGGTGCCCCCCTCTCGGTCCCAACCGGAAACACCTATGCTCCCTGACCGGATGACTGGCTTTAATCCAGGGCCATGGAACCATCATCACGGCCTCTCGATTTGGTGTGTACCAGGAAAGCGGTTTGCAACTTACTAATCCATATCCCTTGCGAAAAACATGTGGTAGTACAGGAAGGGAAAACGGATGGGAACTGGACTGATTCATGTTGACACTGGAGTCAAATAGTCTGGCATAAGACTGGCATGCTACAACACTGCCATCTTACCCATTCTCATGCCAACACATGGCCATTCAAACTCACATCCAACAACTTATGGATTTTCGAAACTCACTTGCCTCAATTTTGCATGCAATATGACATTCATCGAAATGCTCATAAACATGTCATGAAACTACTTAATGCAAACATGCCAATGACACTCATCATATCAAAAGTTCAAACATGCTTGCCTGGTTCAGAGTAGTCGGAGCCTAGCTCGGTGAAGTTCGCGGTTCCGTCAACTCCTTCGGTATCTACGGTGTAAAGAAACATACGCGCTAACGTAAATACCGTGAGGTGCACAAAAACATATTCCAAATATGTTTCAAATAAATCTGATAAAAAACTAGACAAAATTTTAAAGAGGACAGAAAAAGAATCAATCAATAATCATTTTCTGTTTAAAAGTTATAAAGGTTTTTGTCTAGGGACTCATCTGTGATGAAACAGAAAGTTTCCAGGGGCCAACTTATAAAAATAGAAAACGCTTCGTTTGAGAATACGCCGGCCCAGAGGGGAGACGTACTTTGGCGGAAGGCGCCTTCAGAAAACGTTTCGTTTAAAAGAAAAGAGAGACTGATGAGGGGGTCCCACCCGTCAGGTTTTAAATTTCAAACGGGGGGAGGAACAGAGCGCGTCGGCGCCCGAGAGTTGCGGTGGTCGCCGGCGGCGATCCACGGCAAGTTAGGAGGATCGGAGGGTACCTACATGCTCAGTGTGTTCTTCCGCGTCGATGGGTGGTGGTGGTGGTCGTCGGCGAGCACCACATCGACGACGGTCCTTGCTCCGGTGGACGGCGGCTCGGGTGGAGTTGGATCTCGTAGGGGAGGGCTGCGGAGGTCAAATTGAAGCTTGGGTTAGATCACTGGGTGCTCAAGGAGGCTACTGACGAGGTTTGGGCGCCGGGGATGGCCTCACCGGAGTGGATCAAGTTGGAGGCCGAGGCGGACCGGGGCGGCCGGAGTTGGGGAAGAAGGGCCCCTCAAGGCTCTTCCAGTGGCTGGGCGGGGTCTGGTGAGGTGATGGAGATGTGCGGGGTCGAGAGCGAGCTCGGGGGCACTATTTATAGCCGGCCCGAGGCAGTTGCCGTGAACGGGATAAGTCCGGCGAGTGATTACGGCGACGTAGTGGCTGGACGGTTGGTTTAGGGCTTGAGCAACGTCTAGACCGAGCACTTACTCCATCCTGGTGCCTAACTCCGCAAGGCAGGGGCGGTTACGGCCTGTCCCCAACGGAATGGCCGTGCAGCATGTCGGCGGCAGAGAGCGTGCCCTGTGCGTGCCAGGCCACGGCGACGGTGACGCGGGGTGTGCTGGCGTGCATGAGGCCACGCGGAGGGCAGGGGTGCATTGGGCGGCGCCGAACGGCGTTGCGAGCTGGCGCTATATTCTGTTGGCCGCCACGGGTGGTGCTGCCACTGCAGAAGCCGCCAACTCCGGCGATGCTCGCCGCCACCGACGCCTGGAACCAGCCAAGTGCGTGTGCGGCGCTCTGGATAGGGAGGAGGGGCCGTGCACAATGCGCCAGGCGCACAGTTGACAGGTGACCGAACACTGACGAAGAAACGACACTGAAATCTTCTAAAACTCTGAATTTTTCTGAAAGTGCATAGTAACAGTGCTGGCCAGGTGTTCGACAGAATGATTTTGGTATGTGGGGAATTTTCCTTGAGCTGATTTTTGGTGGGGTGGCCTCTCAATGCATCTGGGGGCTGCCTGAATTTTGGTGGAATTTTTGGAGAAGAGAAGATATGAATTTCATCAAATTTGACAAATCTGGTCCAAACTTGCAGAGGCTGAAATTTGAAAAATTCGGAAAGAAGAAGAGTGGATCTTGATGGTTCTAGGTTGTGGGTGCTAAGGACTATCCAGTGGAGTTGGTTTGAGATCAAAACTCAAAGGCAATATGGTACTTGCTTTGAAAATCACCTAGCTTCAAAATAAATGACAGAATTGATCTGGGAGATAAAATAATTGAAATAAAATTCAAAAATGGTTTGGACTTGTTGGAACAGAAAGTTTTTGATTGCCCAAAATGGAGGGAGGGGTTTTGGGAAGGTTTTAACACCTGAGGCATGGTAAAACTATGTGTGGTCTCAAAATGAAAGAGGTCCCAAAACTCATAGGATTACTTTTTAAAGAAATAAATAAATTCCAAAAATATATTTGACAAGGGAACCAACAGAGAAAAGGTTTTTAATAATCAAACACCAGAGTTGAAGAAGATACAAAAATAAAATCCTTGCCAGGGGAAAAGTTTTGAGAGAGAGGTTTTTGAAAGGATTTAAATGACTTTCATCAAAACCAACAAAGTTTTTGTTGAAAATTAAATGAAAAAATTTGGAGTGTCACAACACCTACCCCCTTAGGAAAAATCTCGTCCCCGAGATTTCAGCTGATCCTCAAATAAGTGTGGGTGCTCTGTCCGAAGAAAATCCTCTCTTTCCCAAGTTGCTTCAATCTCGGTGTGATTGCTCCACTGAACTCTGAAAAACTTGATGGTTTTCTTTTGGGTCCTCCTTTCAGACTCCTCTAATATTTTTACTGGATGTTCCCGATAGGTGAGGTCTGGTTGTACGTCAATGTTCTCGTGGGATACTAGCTTCTCTGGGTTGCTTACGCACTTCCTCAACTGCGAGACGTGGAACACGTCGTGGACATCGGATAATTCTTCGGGTAATTCTAGCGGGTAAGCTACCGTGCCTCTTCGTACCACTATACAGAATGGTCCGATGAATCTTGGTGCTAGCTTTCCCTTAATTTTGAATCGTTGCAGGCCCCTCATGGGAGATACTCACAGGTACATATATTCTCCGGTTTCAAAACTGACTCCACGATGTTTTTGATCGTAATAACTTTTCTGTCGGCTTTGAGCTGTCTTGAGTCGGTCCCTGATTAGCTTGACCTTTTCCTCGGCTTCTTTGAGCATGTCTGGGCCGAAGATACGGCTGTCTCCGGTCTCTGACCAATTTAGCGGGGTACGACATCTCCGCCCGTACAGAGCTTCAAATGGTGCCATTTGCAGGCTGGCCTGGTAACTGTTGTTGTATGCGAACTCTGCGTATGGTAAGCTTTCTTCCCAACTGGTTCCATAGGTGAGGACACATGCCCTCAGCATGTCCTCTAGAATTTGGTTCACATGTTCAGTTTGTCCAGTAATTATTTTATTTGCTTCTTCAATTCTACCAACTCGGATGGTGCCATTCTGTATGGTTTCTTGTATATGGGGGTGGTTCTGGGTGCTAGCTCAATGCTGAATTCTATCTCTCGGTCTGGTGGCATGCCTGGTAGTTCTTCGGGAAATACGTCTGGAAATTCACACACTACTGGAACCTTGGTTAATTCAGAAACGTCCACCTTGTTCAATCTTGGTTGCCGGGATATTTTTCTCTCTTTGGCTGAAACCCTTATTGTCTTCCCGTGGTGGTGGGTGAGGATTACGGTCCGGTTGAAGCAGTCAATAAAACCTTTGTTGGTGGTTAACCAGTCCATCCCTAGGATGAAATCCAGTCCTTTATTTTCCAATACAATAAGATTGGCATGAAACTTCAATCCTTCAAACTCAATAACCACACCTTGGCAGTAACTCTGAGTAACTTGCTTAATCCCAGGGGACTTGATGGTCATGGATTTTCCCAAGGGAAGCATCGAAAAATTATTTTGCGAAGCAAAATTTTTCGAAATGAATGAGTGAGAAGCTCCAGAATCAAACAAAACCATGGCTGGTATTGTGTTGACAGGAAACGTACCGAGTACGATATCCGGGGCGTTCTGTGCTTCTTCTTTGGTCACATGGTTCAGATGATCCTTCCTGTGGTTGTTATTGGGGTTGAAATTGTTTCGCTTGGGTGCTGAATTATTGCCACCGTTGTTCGGCTTTGGGGTCGAGTTCCTTGGCTTGGGGCACTGCTTGGCATAGTGCCCTTCTTCTCCACATGCGTAGCAAGTAATGCCTGGGCGATATGTGAACTCCTTGTCCCTTGCATGGAAATTCTTGATTGGGTGTGAGACGTTCGTCGTGGGTTTGTGTGTCCCACCTTTCTGAAAATCCATCTTGCTTCGGTGGTTGCGAGCAAGAGTAGTCTGGTCCCTTTTTCGCTTGCGGAAATCCTCCAAGCTGCGTCTCTCATTTTCCAAGGTAATGGCCTTATCCACTAGCGTTTTGAAATCTGAAAAAGTGTGCACAACCAGCTGGCATTTAAGGGCGGGCACCAGACCGTCTAGGAATTTCTCCATCTTCTTGCTTTCAGTCGTAAGCTCTTCGTTGGCGTAGCGAGACAATGGAGTAAACTGACCGTTGTATTCTGACACCGTCATGGTCCTTTGTTTGAGGTCATCAAACTCTCTCTTCTTGATTTTCATAAGACTTTTAGGAATGTGCGCCCCGCGAAAACCTTCTTTGAACTCCTCCCAGGTTATATCATTTTCGTTAGGGTGCATGTGTAGGAAATTTTCCCACCATGATGCAGCTGCTCCTGTGAGATTGTGCGGAGCATATAGTACTTTCTCGAGGTCTGAGAATTGTGCAGTAATTAATTTTCTTTCCATGTCTCGGAGCCAATCCTCGGCCTCAAGAGGTTTGTCAGTATGAGAAAATGTTTGGGGACGCGTCTTCTGTAGCTCAGATAACTTGGATTGCTACTGATACTGTCCACGGTGATTTCCCATATTGATGACTTGGTTAATCATTTCCTGGTGTTGTTGCTGAATTTGCTCATAAAGGTGGCACATTTGGGAAAATGTTGTTTCACTGTCATGTTGACTCGACTGTCCCTGTTGAGTGCCATAATTTTCCTCTGGCGGAGTTGGCATGGAGCGCGTCCAAGGACGAGACATTTTTCACTCTGAGGATACATTTTGTAAAACTCATAAGAAAGGGAAAAGAGTCGCAAAAATCAATAAATGCACAAAGATGGGAAATAAATCAAATGCTCCAGGATTACTCAAGATAAAAGATCGATTGCGCACGGAGAAGGACTGCTCATTACATATCTTACACACAGGTGGTAATTATACACTACGTCACTCAGGATATGCATACATATTCCTGACATGTTATTTAGGCTAGTGCACTTCTCCCAGTTCCGACATGATGCGCAAACAAGCTACTTCTCACAACTTATGTACACATAAACATATCGTACAAAGCGGTACATCGCATGGCGGCTAAGCGTACTCAGTCGGAGATGTTGATGATCTCCTTTGCCCTACCGAGGGTGAAGCGCAGAGAGGCTGGGGACTCGACCTCCTCCTCACTAATAGGCTCCAGACATGGAGTGCTGCGCCGAGTAGATGGAGCGGGTGCCAGAGGCGGAGCAACACGAACAGGAGTGGGTGCAAAGGGTGGTGCAGTGCAGGCTGGAATGGGCGCAATGACTTGGTTGAACTCTTCGGTGGTAGGCAGGCGACGAGCAGAGGCGAGTGTGGTAGGTGCATAAGATGCTAAGGACGAGACGAAAGTCAGTGGCGGTGCGGTGTGCAGGAGCTCCCTCCTGTTGGCGGCACAGCCATGGACCGAGTCCATGCGGGCAGCCACGAAGTCGTCCACCAGGTTGTCGAAGGCTGCCTCCAGAGCCCGGAGGTACTCAATAAGCATCTCAAAAGCCTCATCTCGTTCTCCTCTGGGCAAGAGAACGCGTAGTGGCAGGTGTATGGCACGTGGCATGGAAGGTAGCGGTAACGACGAGTCTTCATCGAGGGGAGGACATCCCTGAGACGAGCTATCGCCTCGCCGGCTGCCATTTGCATAGCATGCTTCTCCGTAGGCATGGCTCTTCCCAAGTACAGGAAGCGGCGTAACTCAACACGCCCTCCCTTGAATTGCACCACGGCCTTGTGCATGGTCAGATTGTCGTTGACCTTGTGCTGGTAGAGTGTGAAGACTGGGTGCATAAATGGCCCCATCGTGACCTGAACAATGAAGGAGAGGAGCTTGACGAACCCATCGGCACGTTGGCGAACATCTGTGACTCGCAGCTGTTGTCAGCCATCTACAAAAGTAGGCAAAAATTCTGAATGGTCAGATCATAAATTTATGCTGACTGTCAGAAAATGACTACATTTGCAAAAATATGAATTAGCTCTATCATGCTAATAACCGATTAGCGATCGCACCTAGTGGCTTCCTACAGTCAGCCTGGCTCTGGTACCAAGCTTGTCACGACCGGTTTTCCATTAAAATGTTCATTGAGAAGCCGATCTTTTGAGTCCAGTATGAGGAAAAATCCTCCTTACTGGTAGACAAAATTCTTGATACAGTAAGCCAGTAGCTTAAAATATATTACAAGGTCGAGCTAAGGCTGCTCAACAAATTATTACAAGCACGCCAATAATTATACATAATGGCGGATATGACACAATGGTGTGGTGGCATACTACTGACTCGAGACAAAAGTGGTGGTGGAATATCACAGTGGAGAGTGGATAATATGACTCCTAAACTGGCAACTCATCGAGCATCGAGGTGAGGCTCGATGAATTTATTCGGGTAGCGGAAGCGGATATAATACAGTAACCAAATCCAGGATCACTCGAGACTGACTGGGACTCCTCTAGGCGTCGGACTCGCTATCTAACTCTTCATCCATGAGATCGCCTTCGTCAACATCTGGCCAAATCAACAAGCCAGGTGAGTACTTTGAAAGTACTCGCAAGACAGTTCGGACATAAGATATAACAAATGCATGCATGAATGCGTCATTAGTAATTGGTGTTGCACATTCAAATTAATAATTAGTGGAACAACATGCTAAGTAAAAAAAGGAGTCGGGCGGTAGTCTTCCCAAAATCCCAACAATTTAATTGAAAAGCCGATCGGGTGTCTGGAGTGACGCCTCGAAGGGTGAACAAATAAATAATCATGCCGTAGTCGGGCGTCTAAGCGACACCACAAAAAGGGCTTATATTGAGAAGAAAATGACATGCGTGCCACAGTCGGACGTAGGAGCGACATCGCAGAAAGGGCTTATATCGCAGGTAAATAACAAGTGTGCCACAGTCAGACGTCTAAGTGACATCACAGAAAGGGCTTATGCTGAAAAGTAAATAACAGGCGTGCCACAGTCGGACGTCTGAGCGACATCACACAAAGGGCTTATACTGAAAAGTAAATAACAAGCGTGCCACAGTCGGACGTCTGAGCGACATCACAGAAAGGGTTTATACTAAAAAGTAAATAACAAGCGTGCCATAGTCGGACGTCTGAGCGACATCATAGAAAGGGCTTATATCAAAAGTAAAGGACAATTGTGCCACAGTCGGACGTCTATGCAACATTGCAGAAAGGGCTTAAATTTCATTATTCATAACTGTTAAGCTCACAACGATATAATACTCATAGGAAATGTTCAACACATAATAATAAACGGGTTAGTCCATCCACAGGAATAAGCATTTAACCGGACTTAACACTCATGTGGTTCACCGGAGTTTCTGTCACTGAGACTGACACTGGACAAGATAAGTTGAACACAGTACTTGGACATGGATAAGATGATTCAAGGATTTTTTGACTCTGCAGAGTTTGTACTAAATTTCCCACAGCCAACGGATTTCCGTAGTCACTAAGGACTAGTTCCGTTTACGGTATTTCGGAAGAAACACATCTAACCAGTACACACCCATCCCACCTCACGATGCCAGGAATCACCCTAGACCGCGTTCAAGAAAAACTTTGAGACGGGGAGATCACAATCTCGAATAGCATGGGATCAAATTTATATACGCGCGCTCTAAGGGGTGCCCCCCTCTCGGTCCCAACCGGAAACACCCATGCTCCCTGACCGGATGACTGGCTTTAATCTAGGGCCATGGAACCATCATCACGGCCTCTCGATTTGGTGTGTACCAGGAAAGCGGTTTGCAACTTACTAATCCATATCCCTTGCGGAAAACATGTGGTAGTACAGGAAGGGAAAACGGATGGGAACTGGACTGATTCATGTTGACACTGGAGTCAAATAGTCTGGCATAAGACTGGCATGCTACAACACTGCCATCTTACCCATTCTCATGCCAACACATGGCCATGCAAACTCACATCCAACAACTTATGGATTTTCAAAACTCACTTGCCTCAACTTTGCATGCAATATGACATTCATCCAAATGCTCATAAACATGTCATGAAACTACTTAATGCAAACATGCCAATGACACTCATCATATCAAAAGTTCAAACATGCTTGCCTGGTTCAGAGTAGTCAGAGCCTAGCTCGGTGAAGTTCGCGGTTCCGTCACCTCCTTCGGTATCTACGGTGTAAAGAAACATACGCGCTAACGTAAATACCGTGAGGTGCACAAAAACATATTCCAAATATTTTTCAAATAAATCTGATAAAAAACTAGACAAAATTTTAAAGAGGACAGAAAAAGAATCAATCAAAAATCATTTTCTGTTTAAAAGTTATAAAGGTTTTTGTCCAAGGACTCATCTATGATGAAACAGAAAGTTTCCAGGGGCCAACTTATAAAAATAGAAAACGCTTCATTTGAGAATATGCCGGCCCAGAGGGGAGACGTACTTTGGCAGAAGGCGCCTTCAGAAAACATTTTGTTTAAAAGAAAAGAGAGACTGACGAGGGGGTCCCACCCGTCAGGTTTGAAATTTCAAACGGGGGGAGGAACAGAGCGCGTCGGCGCCCGAGAGCTGCGGTGGTCGCCGGCGGCGATCCACGGCGAGTTAGGAGGATCGGAGGGTACCTACGTGCTCAGTGTGTTCTTCCGCGTCGGTAGGTGGTGGTGGTGGTCATCGGCGAGCACCACGTCAACGACGGTCCTTGCTCCGGCGGACGGCGGCTCGGGTGGAGTTGGATCTCGTTGGGGTAGATCACTGGGTTAGATCACTGGGTGCTCGAGGAGGCTACTGACGAGGTTTGGGCTCCAGGGATGGCCTCACCGGAGTGGATCAAGTTGGAGGCCGAGGCGGATCGGGGCGGCCGGAGTTGGGGAAGAAGGGCCCCTCGAGGCTCTTCCAGTGGCTGAGCGGGGTCTGGTGAGGTGGTGGAGATGTGCGGGGTCGAGAGCGAGCTCGGGGGCGCTATTTATAGCCGGCCCGAGGCGGTTGCCGTGAACGGGATAAGTCCGGCGAGTGATTACGGCAGCTCAGTGGCTGGACGGTTGGTTTAGGGTTGAGCAACGTCTAGACCAAGCACTTACTCCATCCTGGTGCCTAACTCCGCAAGGCAGGGCCGGTTACGGCCTGTCCCCAACGGACCGGCCGTGCGGCACGTCGGCGGCAGAGAGCGTGCTCTGTGCGTGCCAGGCCATGGCGACAGTGCAGTGGGGTGTGCTGGCGTGCATGAGGCCATGCGGAGGGCAGGGGTGCGTTGGGCGGCGCCGAACGGTGTTGCGAGCTGGCGCTGTATTCTGTTGGCCACCACGGGTGGTGCTGCCACCACAGAAGCCGCCAACTCCGGCGATGCTCGCCGCCACCGACGCCTGGAACCAGCCAAGTGCGTGTGCGGTGCTCTGGACAGGGAGCAGGGGTCGTGCATAACGCACCAGGCGCACAGTTGACAGGTGACCGAACACTAACGAAGAAACGACACTGAAATCTTCTGAAACTCTGAATTTTTCTGAAAGTGCATAGTAACAGTGCTGGCCAGGTGTTCGACAGAATGATTTTGGTATGTGGGGAATTTTCCTTGAGCTGATTTTTGGTGGAGTGGCCTCTCAGTGCATCTGGGGGCTGCCTGAATTTTGGTGGAATTTTTGGAGAAGAGAAGATATGAATTTCATCAAATTTGACAAATCTGGTCCAAACTTGCAGAGGCTGAAATTTGAAAAATTCGAAAAGAAGAAGAGTGGATCTTGATGGTTCTAGGTTGTGCGTGTTAAGGACTATCCAGAGGAGTTGGTTTGAGATCAAAACTCAAAGGCAATATGGTACTTGCTTTGAAAATCACCTAGGTTCAAAATAAATGACAGAATTGATTTGGGAGATAAAATAATTGAAATAAAATTCAAAAATGGTTTGGACTTGTTGGAACAGAAAGTTTTTGATTGCCCAAAATGGAGGGAGGGGTTTTGGGAAGGTTTTACCACCTGAGGCATGGTAAAACCATGTGTGGTCTCAAAATGAAAGAGGTCCCAAAACTCATAGGATTACTTTTTAAAGAAATAAATAAATTCCAAAAATATATTTGAGAAGGGAACCAACAGAGAAAAGGTTTTTAATAATCAAACACCAGAGTTGAAGAAGATACAAAAATAAAATCCTTGCCAGGGGAAAAGTTTTGAGAGAGAGGTTTTTGAAAGGATTTAAATGACTTTCATCAAAACCAACAAAGTTTTTATTGAAAATTAAATAAAAAAATTTTGAGTGTCACAACACCTACCCCCTTAGGAAAAATCTCGTCCCCGAGATTTCAGCTGATCCTCAAATAAGTGTGGGTGCTCTGTCCGAAGAAAATCATCTCTTTCCCATGTTGCTTCACTCTCGGTGTGATTGCTCCACTGAACTCTGAAAAACTTGATGGTTTTGTTTCGGGTCCTCCTTTCAGACTCCTCTAATATTTTTACTGGATGTTCCCGATAGGTGAGGTCTGGTTGTACGTCAATGTTCTCGTGGGATACTTGCTTCTCTGGGTTGCTTACGCACTTCCTCAACTGCGAGACGTGGAACACGTCGTGGACATCGGATAATTCTTCGGGTAATTCTAGCTGGTAAGCTACCGTGCCTCTTCGTGCCACTATACAGAATGGTCCGATGAATCTTGGTGCTAGCTTTCCCTTAATTTTGAATCGTTGCAGGCCCCTCATGGGAGATACTCGCAGGTACATATACTCTCCGGTTTGAAAACTGACTCCACGATGTTTTTGATCGTAATAACTTTTCTGTCAGCTTTGAGCTGTCTTGAGTCGGTCCCTGATTAGCTTGACCTTTTCCTCGGCTTCTTTGAGCATGTCTGGGCCGAAGATACGGCTGTCTCCGATCTCTGACCAATTTAGCGGGGTACGACATCTCTGCCCGTACAGACCTTCAAATGGTGCCATTTGCAGGCTGGCCTGGTAATTGTTGTTGTATGCGAACTCTGCGTATGGTAAGCTTTCTTCCCAACTGGTTCCATAGGTGAGGACACATGCCCTCAGCATGTCCTCTAGAATTTGGTTCACATGTTCAGTTTGTCCAATAATTCTTTTATTTGCTTCTTCAATTCTACCAACTCGGATGGTGCCATTCTGTATGGTTTCTTGTATATGGGGGTGGTTCCGGGTGCTAGCTCAATGCTGAATTCTATCTCTCGGTCTGGTGGCATGCCTGGTAGTTCTTCGGGAAATACGTCTGGAAATTCACACACTACTGGAACCTTGGTTAATTCAGAAACGTCCACCTTGTTCAATCTTGGTTGCCGGGATATTTTTCTCTCTTTGGCTGAAACCCTTATTGTCTTCCCGTGGTGGTGGGTGAGGATTACGGTCCGGTTGAAGCAGTCAATAAAACCTTTGTTGGTGGTTAACCAGTCCATCCCTAGGATGACATCCAGCCTTTATTTTCCAATACAATAAGATTGGCGTGAAACTTCAATCCTGCAAACTCAATAACCACACCTTGGCAGTAACTTTGAGTAACTTGCTTAATCCCAGGGGACTTGATGATCATGGATTTTTCCAAGGGAAGCATCGAAAAATTATTTTGCAAAGCAAAAAATTTCGAAATGAATGAGTGAGAAGCTCCAGAATCAAACAAAACCATGGCTGGTATTGTGTTGACAGGAAACGTACCGAGTACGATATCCGGGGCGTTCTGTGCTTCTTCTTTGGTCACATGGTTCAGATGATCCTTCCTGTGGTTGTTATTGGGGTTGAAATTGTTTCGCTTGGGTGCTGAATTATTGCCACTGTTGTTCGGCTTTGGGGTCGAGTTCCTTGGCTTGGGGCACTGCTTGGCATAGTGCCCTTCTTCTCCACATGCGTAGCAAGTAACGCCTGGGCGATATGTGAACTCCTTGTCCCTTGCATGGAAATTCTTGATTGGGCGTGAGACGTTCGTCGTGGGTTTGTGTGTCCCACCTTTCTGAAAATCCGTCTTGCTTCGGTGGTTGCGAGCAAGAGTAGTCTGGTCCCTTTTTCGCTTGCGGAAATCCTCCAAGCTGCGTCTCTCATTTTCCAAGGTAATGGCCTTATCCACTAGCGTTTTGAAATCTGAAAAAGTGTGCACAACCAGCTGGCATTTAAGCGCGGGCGCCAGACCGTCTAGGAATTTCTCCATCTTCTTGCTTTCAGTCATACGCTCTTCGTTGGCGTAGCGAGACAATAGAGTAAACTGACCGTTGTATTCTGACACCGTCATGGTCCTTTGTTTGAGGTCATCAAACTCTCTCTTCTTGATTTTCATAAGACTTTTAGGAATGTGCGCCCCGCGAAAACCTTCTTTGAACTCCTCCCAGGTTATATCATTTTCGTTAGGGTGCATGTGTAGGAAATTTTCCCACCATGATGCAGCTGCTCCTGTGAGATAGTGCGGAGCATATAGTACTTTCTCGAGGTCTGAGCATTGTGCAATAATTAATTTTCTTTCCATGTCTCGAAGCCAATCCTCGGCCTCAAGAGGTTTGTCAGTATGAGAAAATGTTTGGGGACGCGTCTTCTGTAGCTCAGATAACTTGGATTGCTGCTGATACTGTCCATGGTGATTTCCCATATTGATGACTTGGTTCATCATTTCCTGGTGTTGTTGCTGACTTTGCTCATAAAGGCGGCACATTTGGGAAAATGTTGTTTCACTGTCCTGTTGACTCGACTGTCCCTGTGTGAAATTGTTGCCTGGTTGAGTGCCATAATTTTCTTCTGGCGGAGTTGGCATGGAGTGTGTCCAAGCACGAGACATTTTTCACTCTGGGGATATATTTTGTAAAACTCATAAGAAAGGGAAAAGAGTCGCAAAAATCAATAAATGCACAAAGATGGGAAATAAATCAAATGCTCCAGGATTACTCAAGATAAAGGATCGATTGCGCACAGAGAAGGACTGCTCATTACATATCTTACACGCAGGCGGTAATTATACACTACATCACTCAGGATATGCGTACATATTCCTGACATTTTATTTAGGCTAGTGCACTTCTCCCAGTTCCTACATGATGCGCAAACAAGCTACTTCTCACAACTTATGTACACATAAACATATCGTACAAAGCGGTACATCGCATGGCGGCTAAGCGTACTCAGTCGGAGATGTTGACGATCTCCTTTGCCCTGCCGAGGGTGAGGCGCAGAGAGGCTGGGGACTCGACCTCCTCCTTACTAATAGGCTCCAGACGTGGAGTGCTGCGCCGAGTAGATGGAGCGGGCGCCAGAGGCGGAGCAACACGAACAGGAGTGGGCGCAAAGGGTGGTGCAGTGCGGGCTGGAATGGGCGCAATGACTTGGTTGAACTCTTCGGTGGTAGGCAGGCGACGAGCAGAGGTGAGTGTGGTAGGTGCATAAGGTGCTAAGGACGAGACGAAAGTCAGTGGCGGTGCGGTGTGCAGGAGCTCCCTCCTGTTGGCGGCACAGCCATGGACTGAGTCCATGCGGGCAGCCACGAAGTCGTCCACCAGGTTGTCGAAGGCTGCCTCCAGAGCCCGGAGGTACTCAATAAGCATCTCAAAAGCCTCGTCTCGTTCTCCTCTGGGCAAGAGAACGCGTAGTGGCAGGTGTATGGCACGTGGCATGGAAGGTAGCGGTAACGACGAGTCTTCATCGAGGGGAGGACATCCCTGAGACGAGCTATCGCCTCGCGGGCTGCCATTTGCATAGCATGCTTCTCCGTAGGCATGGCTCTTCCCAAGTACCGGAAGCGGCGTAACTCAACACGCCCTCCCTTGAATTGCACCACGGCATGGTGCATGGTCAGACTGTCGTTGACCTTGTGCTGGTAGAGTGTGAAGACTGGGCGCATAGATGGCCCCATCGTGACCTGAACGATGAAGGAGAGGAGCTTGACAAACCCATCGGGCACATTGGCGAACATCTGTGACTCGCAGCTGTTGTCAGCCATCTACAAAAGTAGGCAAAAATTCTGAATGGTCAGATCATAAATTTATGCTGACTGTCAGAAAATGACTACATTTGCAAAAATATGAATTAGCTCTATCATGCTAATAACCGATTAGCGATCGCACCTAGTGGCTTCCTACAGTCAGCCTGGCTCTGGTACCAAGCTTGCCATGACCGGTTTTCCAATAAAATGTTTATTGAGAAGCCGATCTTTTGAGTCCAGTATGAGGAAAAATCCTCCTTACTGGTAGACAAAATTCTTGATACAGTAAGCCAGTAGCATAAAATATATTACAAGGTCGAGCTAAGGCTGCTCAACAAATTATTACAAGCACGCCAATAATTATACATAATGGCGGATATGACACAATGGTGTGGTGGAATACTACTGACTCGAGATAAAAGTGGTGGTGGAATATCACAGTGGAGAGTGGATAATATGACTCCTAAACTGGCAGCTCATCGAGCATCGAGGTGAGGCTTGATGAATTTATTCGGGTAGCGGAAGCGGATATAATACAGTAACCAAATCCAGGATCACTCGAGACTGACTGGGACTCCCCTAGGCGTCGGACTCGCTATCGAACTCTTCATCCATGAGATCGCCTTCGTCAACATCTGGCCAAATCAACAAGCCAGGTGAGTACTTTGAAAGTACTCGCAAGACAGTTCGGACATAAGATATAACAAATGCATGCATGAATGCGTCATTAGTAATTGGTGTTGCACATTCAAATTAATAATTATTGGAACAACATGGTAAGTAAAAAAAAGGAGTCAGGAGGTAGTCTTCCCGAAATCCCAACAAATTAATTGAAAAGCCGATCGGGTGTCTGAAGCGACGCCTCGAAGGGTGAACAAATAAATAATCATGCCGCAGTCGGACGTCTAAGCGACACCACGAAAAGGGCTTATATTGAGAAGAAAATGACATGCGTGCCACAGTCGGACGTCGGAGCGACATTGCAGAAAGGGCTTATATCGCAGGTAAATAACAAGCGTGTCACAGTCGGACGTCTGAGCGACATCACAGAAAGGGCTTATAATGAAAAGTAAATAACAGGCGTGCCACAGTTGGACGTCT
>NC_041392.1:12001919-12020262 GCF_002162155.2 Triticum dicoccoides
ATAACAAGCGTGCCACAGTTGGACGTCTAAGCGACATCACAGAAAGGGCTTATACTGAAAAGTAAATAACAAGCGTGCCACAGTCGGACGTCTGAGCGACATCACAGAAAGGGCTTATACTAAAAAGTAAATAACAAGCGTGCCACAGTCGGATGTCTGAGCGACATCATAGAAAGGGCTTATATCAAAAGTAAAGGACAATTGTGCCACAGTCGGACATCTATGCGACATCGCAGAAAGGGCTTAAATTTCATTATTCATAACTGTTAAGATCACAACGATATAATACTCATAGGAAATGTTCAAAACATAATAATAAACGGGTTAGTCCATCCACAGGAATAAGCATTTAACCGGACTTAACACTCATGTGGTTCACCGGAGTTTCTGTCACTGAGACTGACACTGGACAAGATAAGTTGAACACAGTACTTGGACATGGATAAGATGATTCAAGGATTTTTTGAATCTGCAGAGTTTGTACTAAATTTCCCACAGCCAACGGATTTCCATAGTCACGAAGGACTAGTTCCGTTTACTGTATTTCAGGAGAAACACATCTAACCAGTACACACCCATCCCACCTTACGATGCCAGGAATCACCCTAGACCGCGTTCAAGAAAAACTTTGAGACGGGGAGATCACAATCTCGAATAGCATGGGATCAAATTTATATACGCGTGCTCTAAGGGGTGCCCCCCTCTCGGTCCCAACCGGAAACACCCATGCTCCCTGACCGGATGACTGGCTTTAATCCAGGGCCATGGAACCGTCATCACGGCCTCTCGATTTGGTGTGTACCAGGAAAGCGGTTTGCAACTTACTAATCCATATCCCTTGCGGAAAACATGTGGTAGTACAGGAAGGGAAAACGGATGGGAAATGGACTGATTCATGTTGACACTAGAGTCAAATAGTCTGGCATAAGACTGGCATGCTACAACACTGCCATCTTACCCATTCTCATGCCAACACATGGCCATGCAAACTCACATCCAACAACTTATGGATTTTCGAAACTCACTTGCCTCAACTTTGCATGCAATATGACATTCATCGAAATGCTCATAAACATGTCATGAAACTACTTAATGCAACATGCCAATGACACTCATCATATCAAAAGTTCAAACATGCTTGCCTGGTTCAGAGTAGTCGGAGCCTAGCTCGGTGAAGTTCGCGGTTCCGTCACCTCCTTCGGTATCTACGGTGTAAAGAAACATATGCGCTAAGTAAATACCGTGAGGTGCACAAAAAAATATTCCAAATATTTTTCAAATAAATCTGATAAAAACTAGACAAAATTTTAAAGAGGACAGAAAAAGAATCAATCAAAAATCATTTTCTGTTTAAAAGTTATAAAGGTTTTTATCCAGGGACTCATTTGTGATGAAACAGAAAGTTTCCAGGGGCCAACTTATAAAAACAAAAAACGCTTCGTTTGAGAATACGCCGGCCCAGAGGGGAGACGTACTTTGGCAGAAGGCGCCTTCAGAAAACGTTTCGTTTAAAAGAAAAGAGAGACTAACGAGGGGGTCCCACCCGTCAGGTTTGAAATTTCAAACGGGGGGAGGAACAGAGCGCGTCAGCGCCCGAGAGCTGCGGTGGTCGCCGGCGGCGATCCATGGCGAGTTAGGTGGATCGGACGGTACCTACGTGCTCAGTGTGCTCTTCCGCGTCGGTGGGTGGTGGTGGTGGTCGTCGGCGAGCACCACGTCGACGGCGGTCCTTGCTCCAGCGGACGGCGGCTCGGTGGAGTTGGATCTTGTCGGGGAGGGCTGCGGAGGTCAAATTGAAGCTTGGGTTAGATCACTGGGTGCTCGAGGAGGCTACTGATGAGGTTTGGGCGCCGGGGATGGCCTCACAGGAGTGGATCAAGTTGGAGGCCGAGGCGGATCGGGGCGGCCGGAGTTGGGGAAGAAGGGCCCCTCGAGGCTCTTCCAGTGGCTGAGCGGGGTCTGGTGAGGTGGTGGAGATGTGCGGGGTCGAGAGCGAGCTCGGGGGCGCTATTTATAGCCGGCCCGAGGCGGTTGCCATGAACTGGATAAGTCCGGTGAGTGATTACGGCGGCGCAGTGGCTGGACGGTTGGTTTAGGGCTTGAGCAACGTCTAGACCTAGCACTTACTCCATCCTGGTGCCTAACTCCACAAGGCAGGGGCGGTTACGGCCTGTCCCCAACGGAACAGCCGTGCGGCACGTCGGCGGCAGAGAGCCCGCCTTGTGCGTGCCAGGCCACGGCGACGGTGCCGCGGGGTGTGCTGGCGTGCATGAGGCCACGCGGAGGGCAGGGGTGCGTTGGGCGGCGCCGAACGGCGTTGCGAGCTGGCGCTGTATTCTGTTGGCCGCCACGGGTTGTGCTGCCACCGCAGAAGCCACCAACTCCGGCGATGCTCGCCGCCACCGACGCTTGGAACCAGCCAAGTGCGCGTGCGGCGCTCTGGAGAGGGAGGAGGGGCCGTGCACAACGCGCTAGGCGCACAGTTGACAGGTGACCGAACACTGACGAAGAAACGACACTCAAATCTTCTAAAACTCTGAATTTTTCTGAAAGTGCATAGTAACAGTGCTGGCCAGGTGTTCGATAGAATGATTTTGGTATGTGGGGAATTTTCCTTGAGCTGATTTTTGGTGGGGTGGCCTCTCAGTGCATCTGGGGGCTGCCTGAATTTTGGTGGAATTTTTGGAGAAGAGAAGATATGAATTTCATCAAATTTGACAAATCTGGTCCAAACTTGCAGAGGCTGAAATTTGAAAAATTCGAAAAGAAGAAGAGTGGATCTTGATGGTTCTAGGTTGTGGGTGCTAAGGACTATCCATAGGAGTTGGTTTGAGATCAAAACTCAAAGGCAATATGGTACTTGCTTTGAAAATCACCTAGGTTCAAAATAAATGACAAAATTGATTTGGGAGATAAAATAATTGAAATAAAATTCAAAAATGGTTTGGACTTGTTGGAACAGAAAGTTTTTGATTGCCGAAAATGGAGGGAGGGGTTTTGGGAAGGTTTTACCACCTGAGGCATGGTAAAACCATGTGTGGTCTCAAAATGAAAGAGGTCCCAAAACTCATAGGATTACTTTTTAAAGAAATAAATAAATTCCAAAAATATATTTGAGAAGGGAACCAACAGAGAAAAGGTTTTTAATAATCAAACACCAGAGTTGAAGAAGATACAAAAATAAAATCCTTGCCAGGGGAAAAGTTTTGAGAGAGAGGTTTTTGAAAGGATTTAAATGACTTTCATCAAAACCAACAAAGTTTTTGTTGAAAATTAAATAAAAATTTTTGGAGTGTCACAACACCTACCCCCTTAGGAAAAATCTTGTCCCCGAGATTTCAGCTGATCCTCAAATAAGTGTGGGTGCTCTGTCCGAAGAAAATCCTCTCTTTCCCAAGTTGCTTCACTCTCGGTGTGATTGCTCCACTGAACTCTGAAAAACTTGATGGTTTTCTTTCGGGTCCTCCTTTCAGACTCCTCTAATATTTTTACTGGATGTTCCCGATAGGTGAGGTCTGGTTGTACGTCAATGTTCTCGTGGGATACTTGCATCTCTGGGTTGCTTACGCACTTCCTCAACTGCGAGACGTGGAACACGTCGTGGACATCGTATAATTCTTCGGGTAATTCTAGCTGGTAAGCTACCGTGCCTCTTCGTGCCACTATACAGAATGGTCCGATGAATCTTGGTGCTAGCTTTCCCTTAATTTTGAATCGTTGCAGGCTCCTCATGGGAGATACTCGCAGGTACATATACTCTCCGGTTTGAAAACTGACTCCACGATGTTTTTGATCGTAATAACTTTTCTGTCGGCTTTGAGCTGTCTTGAGTCGGTCCCTGATTAGCTTGACCTTTTCCTCGGCTTCTTTGAGCATGTCTCGGCCGAAGATACAGCTGTCTCCGATCTCTGACCAATTTAGCGGGGTACGACATCTCCGCCCGTACAGAGCTTCAAATGGTGCCATTTGCAGGCTGGCCTGGTAATTGTTGTTGTATGCGAACTCTGCGTATGGTAAGCTTTCTTCCCAACTGGTTCCATAGGTGAGGACACATGCCCTCAGCATGTCCTCTAGAATTTGGTTCACATGTTCAGTTTGTCCAATAATTCTTTTATTTGTTTCTTCAATTCTACCAACTCGGATGGTGCCATTCTGTATGGTTTCTTGTATATGGGGGTGGTTCCGGGTGCTAGCTCAATGCTGAATTCTATCTCTCGGTCTGGTGGCATGCCTGGTAGTTCTTTGGGAAATACGTCTGGAAATTCACACACTACTGGAACCTTGGTTAATTCAGAAACATCCACCTTGTTCAATCTTGGTTGCCGGGATATTTTTCTCTCTTTGGCTGAAACCCTTATTGTCTTCCCGTGGTGGTGGGTGAGGATTACGGTCCGGTTGAAGCAGTCAATAAAACCTTTGTTGGTGGTTAACCAGTCCATCCCTAGGATGACATCCAGTCCTTTATTTTTCAATACAATAAGATTGGCGTGAAATTTCAATCCTGCAAACTCAATAACCACACCTTGGCAGTAACTTTGAGTAACTTGCTTAATCCCAGGGGACTTGATGATCATGGATTTTTCCAAGGGAAGCATCGAAAAATTATTTTGCAAAGCAAAATTTTTTGAAATGAATGAGTGAGAAGCTCCAGAATCAAACAAAACCATGGCTGGTATTGTGTTGACAGGAAACGTACCGAGTACGATATCCGGGGCGTTCTGTGCTTCTTCTTTGGTCACATGGTTCAGATGATCCTTCCTGTGGTTGTTATTGGGGTTGAAATTGTTTCGCTTGGGTGCTGAATTATTGCCACTGTTGTTCGGCTTTGGGGTCGAGTTCCTTGGCTTGGGGCACTGCTTGGCATAGTGCCCTTCTTCTCCACATGCGTAGCAAGTAACGCCTGGGCGATATGTGAACACCTTGTCCCTTGCATGGAAATTCTTGATTGGGCGTGAGACGTTCGTCGTGGGTTTGTGTGTCCCACCTTTCTGAAAATCCGTCTTGCTTCGGTGGTTGCGAGCAAGAGTAGTCTGGTCCCTTTTTCGCTTGCGGAAATCCTCCAAGCTGCGTCTCTCATTTTCCAAGGTAATGGCCTTATCCACTAGCGTTTTGAAATCTGAAAAAGTGTGCACAACCAGCTGGCATTTAAGCGCGGGCGCCAGACCGTCTAGGAATTTCTCCATCTTCTTGCTTTCAGTCATACGCTCTTCGTTGGCGTAGCGAGACAATAGAGTAAACTGACCGTTGTATTCTGACACCGTCATGGTCCTTTGTTTGAGGTCATCAAACTCTCTCTTCTTGATTTTCATAAGACTTTTAGGAATGTGCGCCCCGCGAAAACCTTCTTTGAACTCCTCCCAGGTTATATCATTTTCGTTAGGGTGCATGTGTAGGAAATTTTCCCACCATGATGCAGCAACTCCTGTGAGATAGTGCGGAGCATATAGTACTTTCTCGAGGTCTGAGCATTGTGCAATAATTAATTTTCTTTCCATGTCTCGAAGCCAATCCTCGGCCTCAAGAGGTTTGTCAGTATGAGAAAATGTTTAGGGACGCGTCTTCTGTAGCTCAGATAACTTGGATTGCTGCTGATACTGTCCATGATGATTTCCCATATTGATGACTTGGTTCATCATTTCCTGGTGTTGTTGCTGACTTTGCTCATAAAGGCGGCACATTTGGGAAAATGTTGTTTCACTGTCCTGTTGACTCGACTGTCCCTGTGTGAAATTGTTGCCTGGTTGAGTGCCATAATTTTCCTCTGGCGGAGTTGGCATGGAGTGCGTCCAAGGACGAGACATTTTTCACTCTGGGGATATATTTTGTAAAACTCATAAGAAAGGGAAAAGAGTCACAAAAATCAATAAATGCACAAAGATGGGAAATAAATCAAATGCTCCAGGATTACTCAAGATAAAGGATCGATTGCGCACAGAGAAGGACTGCTCATTATATATCTTACACGCAGGCGGTAATTATACACTACATCACTCAGGATATGCGTACATATTCCTGACATTTTATTTAGGCTAGTGCACTTCTCCCAGTTCCTACATGATGCGCAAACAAGCTACTTCTCACAACTTATGTACACATAAACATATCGTACAAAGCGGTACATCGCATGGCGGCTAAGCGTACTCAGTCGGAGATGTTGACGATCTCCTTTGCCCTGCCGAGGGTGAGGCGCAGAGAGGCTGGGGACTCCACCTCCTCCTCACTAATAGGCTCCAGACGTGGAGTGCTGCGCCGAGTAGATGGAGCGGGCGCCAGAGGCGGAGCAACACGAACAGGAGTGTGCGCAAAGGGTGGTGCAGTGCGGGCTGGAATGGGCGCAATGACTTGGTTGAACTCTTCGGTGGTAGGCAGGCGACGAGCAGAGGTGAGTGTGGTAGGTGCATAAGATGCTAAGGACTAGACGAAAGTCAGTGGCGGTGCGGTGTGCAGGAGATCCCTCCTGTTGGCGGCACAGCCATGGACTGAGTCCATGCGGGCAGCCACGAAGTCGTCCACCAGGTTGTCGAAGGCTGCCTCCAGAGCCCGGAGGTACTCAATAAGCATCTCAAAAGCCTCGTCTCGTTCTCCTCTGGGCGAGAGAACGCGTAGTGGCAGGTGTATGGCACGTGGCATGGAAGGTAGCGGTAACGACGAGTCTTCATCGAGGGGAGGACATCCCTGAGACGAGCTATCGCCTCGCGGGCTTCCATTTGCATAGCATGCTTCTCCGTAGGCATGGCTCTTCCCAAGTACCGGAAGCGGCGTAACTCAACACGCCCTCCTTTGAATTGCACCACGGCATGGTGCATGGTCAGACTGTCGTTGACCTTGTGCTGGTAGAGTGTGAAGACTGGGCGCATAGATGGCCCCATCGTGACCTGAACGATGAAGGAGAGGAGCTTGACAAAACCATCAGGCACATTGGCGAACATCTGTGACTCGCAGCTGTTGTCAGCCATCTACAAAAGTAGGCAAAAATTCTGAATGGTCAGATGATAAATTTATGCTGACTGTCAGAAAATGACTACATTTGCAAAAATATGAATTAGCTCTATCATGCTAATAACCGATTAGCGATCGCACCTAGTGGCTTCCTACAGTCAGCCTGGTTCTGGTACCAAGCTTGTCATGACCGGTTTTCCAATAAAATGTTTATTGAGAAGCCGATCTTTTGAGTCCAGTATGAGGAAAAATCCTCCTTACTGGTAGACAAAATTCTTGATACAGTAAGCCAGTAGCATAAAATATATTACAAGGTCGAGCTAAGGCTGCTCAACAAATTATTACAAGCACGCCAATAATTATACATAATGGCGGATATGACACAATGGTGTGGTGGCATACTACTGACTCGAGATAAAAGTGGTGGTGGAATATCACAGTGGAGAGTGGATAATATGACTCCTAAACTGGCAGCTCATCGAGCATCGAGGTGAGGCTTGATGAATTTATTCGGGTAGCGGAAGCGGATATAATACAGTAACCAAATCCAGGATCACTCGAGACTGACTGGGACTCCCCTAGGCGTCGAACTCGCTATCGAACTCTTCATCCATGAGATCGCCTTCGTCAACATCTGGCCAAATCAACAAGCCAGGTGAGTACTTTGAAAGTAATCGCAAGACAGTTCGGACATAAGATATAACAAATGCATGCATGAATGCGTCATTAGTAATTGGTGTTGCACATTCAAATTAATAATTATTGGAACAACATGGTAAGTAAAAAAAAGGAGTCAGGAGGTAGTCTTCCCGAAATCCCAACAAATTAATTGAAAAGCCGATCGGGTGTCTGAAGCGACGCCTCGAAGGGTGAACAAATAAATAATCATGCCGCAGTCGGGCATCTAAACGACACCACGAAAAGGGCTTATATTGAGAAGAAAATGACATGCGTGCCACAGTCGGACGTCGGAGCGACATTGCAGAAAGGGCTTATATCGCAGGTAAATAACAAGCGTGTCACAGTCGGACGTCTGAGCGACATCACAGAAAGGGCTTATAATGAAAAGTAAATAACAGGCGTGCCACAGTTGGACGTCTGAGCGACATAACAGAAAGGGCTTATACTGAAAAGTAAATAACAAGCGTGCCACAGTTGGACGTCTAAGCGACATCACAGAAAGGGCTTATACTGAAAAGTAAATAACAAGCGTGCCACAGTCGGGCGTCTGAGCGACATCACAGAAAGGGCTTATACTAAAAAGTAAATAACAAGCATGCCACAGTCGGATGTCTGAGCGACATCATAGAAAGGGCTTATATCAAAAGTAAAGGACAATTGTGCCACAGTCGGACATCTATGCGACATCGCAGAAAGGGCTTAAATTTCATTATTCATAACTGTTAAGCTCACAACGATATAATACTCATAGGAAATGTTCAAAACATAATAATAAACGGGTTAGTCCATCCACAGGAATAAGCATTTAACCGGACTTAACACTCATGTGGTTCACCGGAGTTTCTGTCACTGAGACTGACACTGGACAAGATAAGTTGAACACAGTACTTGGACATGGATAAGATGATTCAAGGATTTTTTGAATCTGCAGAGTTTGTACTAAATTTCCCACAGCCAACGGATTTCCATAGTCACGAAGGACTAGTTCCGTTTACTGTATTTCGGGAGAAACACATCTAACCAGTACACACCCATCCCACTTTACGATGCCAGGAATCACCCTGGACCGCGTTCAAGAAAAACTTTGAGACGGGGAGATCACAATCTCGAATAGCATGGGATCAAATTTATATACGCGTGCTCTAAGGGGTGCCCCCCTCTCGGTCCCAACCGGAAACACCCATGCTCCCTGACCGGATGACTGGCTTTAATCCAGGGCCATGGAACCATCATCACGGCCTCTCGATTTGGTGTGTACTAGGAAAGCGGTTTGCAACTTACTAATCCATATCCCTTGCGGAAAACATGTGGTAGTACAGGAAGGGAAAACGGATGGGAACTGGACTGATTCATGTAGACACTAGAGTCAAATAGTCTGGCATAAGACTGGCATGCTACAACACTGCCATCTTACCCATTCTCATGCCAACACATGGCCATGCAAACTCACATCCAACAACTTATGGATTTTCGAAACTCACTTGCCTCAACTTTGCATGCAATATGACATTCATCGAAATGCTCATAAACATGTCATGAAACTACTTAATGCAACATGCCAATGACACTCATCATATCAAAAGTTCAAACATGCTTGCCTGGTTCAGAGTAGTCGGAGCCTAGCTCGGTGAAGTTCGCGGTTCCGTCACCTCCTTCGGTATCTACGGTGTAAAGAAACATACGCGCTAACGTAAATACCGTGAGGTGCACAAAAAAATATTCCAAATATTTTTCAAATAAATCTGATAAAAACTAGACAAAATTTTAAAGAGGACAGAAAAAGAATCAATCAAAAATCATTTTCTATTTAAAAGTTATAAAGGTTTTTGTCCAGGGACTCATCTGTGATGAAACAGAAAGTTTCCAGTGGCCAACTTATAAAAATAGAAAACACTTCGTTTGAGAATACGCCGGCCCAGAGGGGAGACGTACTTTGGCAGAAGGCGCCTTCAGAAAACGTTTCGTTTAAAAGAAAAGAGAGACTAACGGGGGGGTCCCACCCGTCAGGTTTGAAATTTCAAACGGGGGGAGGAACAGAGCGCGTCAGCGCCCGAGAGCTGCGGTGGTCGCCGGCGGTGATCCATGGCGAGTTAGGTGGATCGGAGGGTACCTACGTGCTCAGTGTGTTCTTCCGTGTCGGTGGGTGGTGGTGGTGGTCGTCGGCGATCACCACGTCGACGGCGGTCCTTGCTCCAGCGGACGGCGGCTCGGTGGAGTTGGATCTTGTCGGGGAGGGCTGCGGAGGTCAAATTGAAGCTTGGGTTAGATCACTGGGTGCTCGAGGAGGCTACTGATGAGGTTTGGGCGCCGGGGATGGCCTCACCGGAGTGGATCAAGTTGGAGGCCGAGGCGGATCGGGGCGGCCGGAGTTGGGGAAGAAGGGCCCCTCGAGGCTCTTCCAGTGGCTGAGCGGGGTCTGGTGAGGTGGTGGAGATGTGCGGGGTCGAGAGCGAGCTCGGTGGCGCTATTTATAGCCGGCCCGAGGCGGTTGCCGTGAACTGGATAAGTCCGGCGAGTGATTACGGCGGCGCAGTGGCTGGACGGTTGGTTTAGGGCTTGAGCAACGTCTAGACCTAGCACTTACTCCATCCTGGTGCCTAACTCCGCAAGGCAGGGGCGGTTATGGCCTATCCCCAACGGAACAGCCGTGCGGCACGTCGGCGGCAGAGAGCCCGCCTTGTGCGTTCCAGGCCACGGCGACGGTGCCGCGGGGTGTGCTGGCGTGCATGAGGCCACGCGGAGGGCAGGGGTGCGTTGGGCGGCGCCGAACGGCGTTGCGAGCTGGCGTTGTATTCTGTTGGCCGCCACGGGTGGTGCTGCCACCGCAGAAGCCGCCAACTCCGGCGATGCTCGCCGCCACCGACGCTTGGAACCATCCAAGTGCGCGTGCGGCGCTCTGGAGAGGGAGGAGGGCCGTGCACAACGTGCTAGGCGCATAGTTGACAGGTGACCGAACACTGACGAAGAAACGACACTCAAATCTTCTAAAACTCTGAATTTTTTTGAAAGTGCATAGTAACAGTGCTGGCCAGGTGTTCGACAGAATGATTTTGGTATGTGGGGAATTTTCCTTGAGCTGATTTTTGGTGGGGTGGCCTCTCAGTGCATCTGGGGGCTGCCTGAATTTTGGTGGAATTTTTGGAGAAGAGAAGATATGAATTTCATCAAATTTGACAAATCTGGTCCAAACTTGCAGAGGCTGAAATTTGAAAAATTCGAAAAGAAGAAGAGTGGATCTTGATGGTTCTAGGTTGTGGGTGCTAAGGACTATCCATAGGAGTTGGTTTGAGATCAAAACTCAAAGGCAATATGGTACTTGCTTTGAAAATCACCTAGGTTCAAAATAAATGACAAAATTGATTTGGGAGATAAAGTAATTGAAATAAAATTCAAAAATGGTTTGGACTTGTTGGAACAGAAAGTTTTTGACTGCCGAAAATGGAGGGAGGGGTTTTGGGAAGGTTTTACCACCTGAGGCATGGTAAAACCATGTGTGGTCTCAAAATGAAAGAGGTCCCAAAGCTCATAGGATTACTTTTTAAAGAAATAAATAAATTCCAAAAATATATTTGAGAAGGGAACCAACAGAGAAAAGGTTTTTAATAATCAAACACCAGAGTTGAAGAAGATACAAAAATAAAATCCTTGCCAGGGGAGAAGTTTTGAGAGAGAGGTTTTTGAAAGGATTTAAATGACTTTCATCAAAACCAACAAAGTTTTTGTTGAAAATTAAATAAAAATTTTTGGAGTGTCACAACACCTAGCCCCTTAGAAAAAATCTCGTCCCCAAGATTTCAGCTGTTCCTCAAATAAGTGTGGGTGCTCTGTCCGAAGAAAATCCTCTCTTTCCCAAGTTGCTTTACTCTCGGTGTGATTGCTCCACTGAACTCTGAAAAACATGATGGTTTTCTTTCGGGTCCTCCTTTCAGACTCCTCTAATATTTTTACTGGATATTCCCGATAGGTGAGGTCTGGTTGTACGTCAATGTTCTCATGGGATACTTGCTTCTCTGGGTTGCTTACGCACTTCCTCAACTGCGAGACGTGGAACATGTCGTGGACATGGGATAATTCTTCGGGTAATTCTAGCTGGTAAGCTACCGTGCCTCTTCGTGCCACTATACAGAATGGTCCGATGAATCTTGGTGCTAGCTTTCCCTTAATTTTGAATCGTTGCAGGCCCCTCATGGGAGATACTCGCAGGTACATATACTCTCCGGTTTGAAAACTGACTCCATGATGTTTTTGATCGTAATAACTTTTCTGTCGGCTTTGAGCTGTCTTGAGTCGGTCCCTGATTAGCTTGACCTTTTCCTCGGCTTCTTTGAGCATGTCTGGGCCGAAGATACGGCTGTCTCCGATCTCTGACCAATTTAGCGGGGTACGACATCTCCGCCCGTACAGAGCTTCAAATGGTGCCATTTGCAGGCTGGCCTGGTAATTGTTGTTGTATGCGAACTCTGCGTATGGTAAGCTTTCTTCCCAACTGGTTCCATAGGTGAGGACACATGCCCTCAGCATGTCCTCTAGAATTTGGTTCACACGTTCAGTTTGTCCAATAATTCTTTTATTTGCTTCTTCAATTCTACCAACTCGGATGGTGCCATTCTGTATGGTTTCTTGTATATGGGGGTGGTTCCGGGTGCTAGCTCAATGCTGAATTCTATCTCTCGGTCTGGTGGCATGACTGGTAGTTCTTCGGGAAATACGTGTGGAAATTCACACACTACTGGAACCTTGGTTAATTCAGAAACGTCCACCTTGTTCAATCTTGGTTGCCGGGATATTTTTCTCTCTTTGGCTGAAACCCTTATTGTCTTCCCGTGGTGGTGGGTGAGGATTACGGTCCGGTTGAAGCAGTCAATAAAACCTTTGTTGGTGGTTAACCAGTCCATCCCTAGGATGACATCCAGTCCTTTATTTTCCAATATAATAAGATTGGCGTGAAACTTCAATCCTGCAAACTCAATAACCACACCTTGGCAGTAACTTTGAGTAACTTGCTTAATCCCAGGGGACTTGATGATCATGAATTTTTCCAAGGGAAGCATCGAAAAATTATTTTGCAAAGCAAAAAAATTCGAAATGAATGAGTGAGAAGCTCCAGGATCAAACAAAACCATGGCTGGTATTGTGTTGACAGGAAACGTACCGAGTACGATATCCGGGGCGTTCTGTGCTTCTTCTTTGGTCACATGGTTCAGATGATCCTTCCTGTGGTTGTTATTGGGGTTGAAATTGTTTCGCTTGGGTGCTGAATTATTGCCACTGTTGTTCGGCTTTGGGGTCGAGTTCCTTGGCTTGGGGCACTGCTTGGCATAGTGCCCTTCTTCTCCACATGCGTAGCAAGTAACGCCTGGGCGATATGTGAACTCCTTGTCCCTTGCATGGAAATTCTTGATTGGGCGTGAGACGTTCGTCGTGGGTTTGTGTGTCCCACCTTTCTGAAAATCCGTCTTGCTTCGGTGGTTGCGAGCAAGAGTAGTTTGGTCCCTTTTTCGCTTGCGGAAATCCTCCAAGCTGCGTCTCTCATTTTCCAAGGTAATGGCCTTATCCACTAGCGTTTTGAAATCTGAAAAAGTGTGCACAACCAGCTGGCATTTAAGCGCGGGCGCCAGACCATCTAGGAATTTCTCCATCTTCTTGCTTTCAGTCATACGCTCTTCGTTGGCGTAGCGAGACAATAGAGTAAACTGACCGTTGTATTCTGACACCGTCATGGTCCTTTGTTTGAGGTCATCAAACTCTCTCTTCTTGATTTTCATAAGACTTTTAGGAATGTGCGCCCCGCGAAAACCTTCTTTGAACTCCTCCCAGGTTATATCATTTTCGTTAGGGTGCATGTGTAGGAAATTTTCCCACCATGATGCAGCTGCTCCTGTGAGATAGTGCGGAGCATATAGTACTTTCTCGAGGTCTGAGCATTGTGCAATAATTAATTTTCTTTCCATGTCTCGAAGCCAATCCTCGGCCTCAAGAGGTTTGTCAGTATGAGAAAATGTTTGGGGACGCGTCTTCTGTAGCTCAGATAACTTGGATTGCTGCTGATACTGTCCATGGTGATTTCCCATATTGATGACTTGGTTCATCATTTCCTGGTGTTGTTGCTGACTTTGCTCATAAAGGCGGCACATTTGGGAAAATGTTGTTTCACTGTCCTGTTGACTCGACTGTCCCTGTGTGAAATTGTTGCCTGGTTGAGTGCCATAATTTTCTTCTGGCGGAGTTGGCATGGAGTGTGTCCAAGCACGAGACATTTTTCACTCTGGGGATATATTTTGTAAAACTCATAAGAAAGGGAAAAGAGTCGCAAAAATCAATAAATGCACAAAGATGGGAAATAAATCAAATGCTCCAGGATTACTCAAGATAAAGGATCGATTGCGCACAGAGAAGGACTGCTCATTACATATCTTACACGCAGGCGGTAATTATACACTACATCACTCAGGATATGCGTACATATTCCTGACATTTTATTTAGGCTAGTGCACTTCTCCCAGTTCCTACATGATGCGCAAACAAGCTACTTCTCAAAACTTATGTACACATAAACGTATCGTACAAAGCGGTACATCGCATGGCGGCTATTGCTTACAAGGAGACATGCGTACGTTGAGTAGTCCATGATGACGATGGGCTCGATGGTGGTGTCTCCTTTGGTGGCGAGATCCTCGGGCTCTGGCAGGCCACCACCTCCGAGCACCTGCACCTCTAGCACCATCTCCCCTTGCCACCATCTTCGGTATCCCTGGACACCAGCTCAAACACACACGCATCTCCAGCCTGCAGCCGATTGTCGATGGCGAAGTCCACCCAGCCCGCGTCAATGTTCTTCAGCTTGGTGTGGCCACAATAGCTCATGATTCATGAGCTCCCACGGCGCCTCGGCCGTGTGCCTCACTGGCAGCTGGCGCTGGAAGTGAGCCAGGATGATCTGCATGATCCGGCGCAAAAGGCAGAGGAGATCAGGACATGACCAATTTATTATGAAGCTAGCGTGCGTTGCTACTTGCTACGAGCGTTTGGAGATGTCACATTGCAGTGTCGTATCATACCAGCAGATAGGGCTTCTGGACATGTATTTTGCACATGACCGCAGTAAAGAAGGGTCGGTCGCCAGAGAGTGGGGTGGTCTCCTCATCTTCGCCGGCGCCCTGCTGCAAGACCTATGTTTCCACAGAAAAAAATTATGTACATATGCGAAAAAGGGGGAATTCAAAATATAATACAATCCAGTGACGGACAAGGGAAGGGGAAAATAAAATTGAGTGAGGAAAATATAGAGTTTTTACCGGTGCATCATACTACCGACTAGGAGGAGTAGTATATAACTGATCCAATGGTCAATGGTGGGTATTAACCCAGATTTTTTCTGCTGCAGGGCATTTCGGTAAAGGACTGTTATGATAGATTTATCTTTTTTTAGTCAGAGATTTGACCTTTCTTAATGTTAATTGTAGTTAATGTAATTAATCATACCTTAACAATTTATTGACCACACCTTAAAAATAATGTAATTAATCATAATTCTATCCCGTCTCATCCCAGTTCGCCTATTATTCCTCAATTGTACGCAGCCGCCACAGCTGCCCGCTGGGGATGTCCTCGCCTCCTCGGTCGCACAGGGCCGGCCTCCGTCGCATGGTCTCTGGTCGCCGCCCCCTGTTCTTCGACAACGCAACCGCTCCGCGCTGCGCGCACCCAAAGCAGCGGCAGTAGCATTCTCTCATATGATATCAACACAAACTAAAAGCCTGGAGCTTCAGTATAGTCCAAGTCTGTCCAGATGAAACCAGTTTTTCTAGTAGACCCTGTTCTTGCGGACTTTGAAGGTGGATGACATCACCTTCGGTGTTGAGCTTCATCTGCAGGACGTCCACGGACTCGGTCTCGGACATGGTGATGTACCCCTACATCCAGAGGAGGTAGATGCCGTCTCAGTAGGTTAAGGGCAGACTGGTCCTGCTGCTCCTATTCCTGATGTTGTAGGCTAGTTGGATGGCCCCTCTGTTGACGACCTGCACATTCATGGCGCATCCGGCAACAAGCTGCTGCAAACATAGAGGAAGACCACATCGGCGACGGGGCATGTGGCCGGAGCGACGGCTCGCCTTTGGTCTCCCCTAGTGACCCGCTCCACATCCCTCAGGTTCGAGGGGAACACCTAATGGCCGGTCCATTCGCCGAGGACGACTGCCGGCTAGGACAGGAGGGGGCGATGCACGGTATGGGTTCGTCCGGTCGACGGCGGGATGCAAAACGCAAGCGTATAGATAGGTAGCGCGTGTAGGGGTGCCAACGGACAGAGCGATGCTCAACTTCGTCATCTCGTTCTAGCCCCACCCGTGTAGTCGCCGTCGATCGCGAGTGTGAGGGCTCGCGAAATCACCAGCCTTGGAGAGGGTGCCGTGCGGGGGAGGGGATGGGGATGGGGAATGAACAGTGATATTATACCAAAAATGCCCTTGACCACAAAATATACTACCAAAAATCTGCAGTAGTATTGCCTCATCTGGTCCGTCCATCCACAAAAATAAATGGCCCATATTCACCTGCTGTACTGTAAAAGGTCTCAAAATATAATTTGAGGTGTGGCGGAGTGGGGGAGAAGCTGATCACCATGAGTACCAGAGCAGAGCAGGCAAGCGAAGAGAAGAACAAAGCAGGAAACTCCACTTTAAGCCTTCTGAACTTTACCAAGTCACCATGGTAAAAATAGCAAGAGAACCAACCAACCAGCAGTACAACAGAATTAAAGCAATTAAATGATTTATAATAGACATATAGACATACAGAGTTTTTTTCACTGCTCCCAACATTGGCAAGTACTAGATGATACCATGCACGTTGAGGGTATATTTTGCAACATATGTCAATGTGATTCAAATGAAATATGAATATTCGAAGTAATAATATGAAATTAAAATACATATAATTTATTTGTTTGATTACTGTATAGTTGTAAAAAATTATTTAATATATATATATATAGCATAATAGAATGAAAATTCTCATGTATGTTTGTATGTTGAGATGAGTCTTTTTTTCATGCATGTCATGATGAAGTGGCATGCTTGCATGTTGAGAGACATATGGTAGTTGGGGTCGGCCTTTTTTTATTCATGGTGTGCAATGATGTGGCATGCTTGCATGTTGAGAGAAATAGTTAGTGGGGGTAGCTATGTAGACATAGAAGATGGAGCTGCCAATGCCCATCCATCACCCTTAGATTTAGTTTTCCTCTGTTGAGTCTATGGGAGTTTCTGCGCCCATCATTTGTATTTTAGTTTGACAATTCAACTACTCACCAAAGCTACACTGCACTGCACATTTTTGCAAAAATTCTACAAAATCATATACAATGGCTCTAAGTAATTGCCAAGGATTTGTTTTTTTTTACATACGAGGTTACAACAATGTAATATCATGTACACCACCCCCACAAAATATTATACATACAACAATATATCCCCTGTTACGTACAACCATTCGTGGAAAGGCAGATTTTTATGATTACAGATACCATAGATGCATTTTCCACTGATGAAGCCGACCGCTTCGGTTACTGCCTTGTCAAATGCCATTATCACCGAGACCAGGTGTAAAGAACATGTAAGCATGTAAAAAAGAAGGTTGCAGAACAGTACGGAAAATGCAACACCGTGCAGTCGCACATGTCATCATCGCACTGCGCAGTCACACATCTTTGATGAGGAACCGGTCGTGGACAACAAAGTCTATCTGCCTGGAACCATGCCACACTGCGCATGTGAGGCTTTCCATTTCGGATGTCTCCTATTCCCAAGCTAACCCCCGTTCTCCTTTTATTTTCCTTGTTGCTTTTGCCAAAAGTTGGTATGTGGGAGAAATGTGTGAGCTTGAAGCATGGAGAGATACCTCATTTGCCAGTCGTAAATGTTTCTTGCATTGTGTCGACAGATAATTGTTTTTTTACGTGTTCGACCGACAATTGTTGTATGGTACAATGAGGAAGGTGGTTAAATAACCCATGGAGCATATAGAGAGAAAACACTGGCCGGTGGGGGTAATAAATTGCTCCTTCTGCATTAGTACTACTATCTTGTTTGCTCAAAAATATTATCTGCAGTCAATTGTGCCAGATATTTTTGCATGGAAAAACCTTCATAAATGTTGAGGTGCGCACATGCGACCATAAGAAGAAATGAGGAAGATAATGGAATTGACGAAGAGTCTATGCATACTTGGTCTTGAGCAAACTGATTATTTCATGACCGAATTACAAGACGACACATAGACCTAGAGAATGAAATGCAAGCTAATAATTTAGTGGTCAATGGCTTACAAGAAGACATTGAATCAACTTGCACCAGCAACAAGTGAAGCTTAGCTTTGGTCCAAGATGACGATGGGCTCGTCGGTGGTGTCTCCTTTGGTTGCGAGATCCTCGGGCTCCGGCAGGCCACCACCTCGGAGCACCTGCACCTCGAGCACCACCTCACCCTTGCTGACATCTTCGGCATCCCTGGACAGCAGCTCAAACACACACGCATCTTCGACTTGAAGCCGATCGTGGATGGCGAAGTCCGCCCAGCCCGCGTCGAGGTTCTTCAGCGTGGTGTGGCCACAGTAGCTCATGACCCACGAGCTCCCGCGGCACCGCAGCACCACCGGCGTGCGCCTCGCCGGCAGCGGGCGCTGGAAGTGAGCCGGGATTACCTGCACGTTCCCACGCCAGAAT
>NC_041392.1:12020827-12042911 GCF_002162155.2 Triticum dicoccoides
ATGAGTGCTAGAGCAGAGCAGGCAAGGATGAAGAAGAAAGCACTTCAATTTGGATGATCTTCAGCCAATGGCAAAGATGTGGAGCGACCGTGCAGCCAACTTTAAGCCTCCTGAACTTTACCAAGTCACCATGGCAAAAAAAAGAAGAAGCAAGAGAACCAACCAACCAAGCTGCAGTAGAATAGAATTAAAGCAATTATTCAACTGCTCCCAACATTGGCAAGTATTCACTGCTCACTGCATCCATCATTCCTAGAGTTACTTTTCCTCTGCTGAATCCATGTGACTTTCTGCTCCCAACATTTATATTTTTGTTGACAATGCAACAACTTATCGGAGCTTCACAAACAGTGCACATTTTTTACAATACTCGCCACCAGTGTTTATCCATTTAATTCCAGCTATATTATCAGCTACTACCTCTGTACACAAATATATGACATTTTAGATCACTAATCTAAAACGTCTTATATTTGTTTAAAGAGGGAGTATAAATGAACAAACAATATCTAATAAAAGCACTTTTAGTCTCGGTATGTGGTCTACAAATTATAGTTTGTTAATCAGGTAAAATAGAAAGGTGCAGAGTCCAACCTATGGTTACACTTTCAGTGAGATTTCGGTGAAATTCACTGAATTTCATTAATTTCAGTAGACACTGAAATATTATGTTTCAGCCAAAAAAAATTCAGCAATTTCAGTACAACACAGGAATTCAAATATTTTCCAAAATATGTTTTCAAATTTTCAACTTTTTAATTGAATTCAAGTGAATATTTCAGTCATTTGGCTGAAATGGAAACTGAAATCACTGAAATTCACTGAATTTCGGTGATTTCGGTTGGTGTTGAAATTTTTTTGAACCTGAAATTGAAAACCATGACCAACAGAAGAGCTAAATCCAACAAACAGTACTGTCAAATTATTGCAGTTAACTGATTCAGCATACATATGGCACAGCTGCTCCCAAGAATGAGTGCCTTTACTACTCACTGCATTTGGAAAGTACTCATTGCTCACTGCACTTGCAAAGCTAGCTACCATGTGATGGAGCTGCCAAGGTGTATCCATCAACCATTGTGCTGAATCCATGGGAGTTCCAGTGCCTGTCATTTATTCCAGTACAGCAATACACCGCCTTATTAAGACGAGCTTCACTAAGCTGCACAGTTTGTAAAATTCTACAAAATCCCATACAACGGTTCCGAGTAATCACCAAGAATTTTTTACATAGGGGTTACCGGAATGTAAAATCGTGTGTGAAATCCCCCAGGAAACATTATACATCCAACAATATATTCAGTCTCCCTCAATTTCCGGAACCCAGAATAGTATACGGGTTTGCTATTTCACATCTAGATATGAGATATTATCTCACATCTAATTCCCTCATTCTTATTTTACATCTAGATGTGACATAGACGGACCCATAGGCGCGACACCCACATATTGCTATCCATCAGCGCCTCGTATTGTTTCGCGTGTGTGCGTGAGTTTCCGGCGAGAGCAATGGATCAAGTACGTCTAGCTAGCTTCTACGTAAGCAAGTCTGCGTCAACTCCTCAGCTAGCTTGTGTCATATTCTAAAAAAAAAAAAGCTAGCTCGTGTCATCTCAACGAACAAGACCTGGTACGTACAGTCTACCTACGGCCGGAAAAGTACTCGGCCAGTTCGACAACTGTGTGATAGCTCTTGACAAGAGATGCATTTGCCGCTGATGAAGTTGACCACCTCCATGACTGCTTAGTCCAGCGCCATCGTCAGCGAGATCAGGTTTGGCAGAAACTCCTCGGCTTTCCATTTTTCAACAATATCAGTCACAACTTCAAAAATACCCTGCAGATACAAGTGATGGATGGAGTGCAGTAACAAAGCTGAGTTGCCTGTCAAAGGACGCCGCCTCCAAAACCTAGCCAGCCGCCGCCTCCAAAAAGTTAGGGTACTCTCCCTCCCGCTGGCGCCGGCGACGGTACATTCCGTCTCCGGTGGCCTTAGGGCCATGGAGGCGGAGTGGATCTCACTCCTTGCCGGTGGGAGGGCTCTGGTTTTAGATCTTTTTTCGAGCTTTGTTAGGGTATGTGTCCTGTTCAGGAAGGTGAGACAGCGGCGACTCTCTGAAGATGGAATAAAGGTCTCCTCGCCTAATCCCCATTCCGGTGATGCGCATAGCATCATCAGTGGGCGTGTGGAGGTGTGTCTCCGGCGTATCTGTCTTTGGTGGATTTGCTCGGATATGTTCGTCGTTCGTCTTCGTTCGTGTGTCTTCAGGTTAGATCCTTTTGATCTACACTCTTCATTTGCGGCAGTTGTTGTTCTGGTGCGTTGGTTCTTTGGGGCCTTAACACGACGACTTCCCGACTGTCTACTACAACAAGGTTTGCCCGGCTCTGGCGAGGGAGGGGCGATGACAGCGGCGCGCCTTCGGCTCGCTTCAGTGCTTGTAGTCGTCGCTAGGTGGTCTACGGATCTCGATGTAATTTTTATTATTTCTAGTGTTCATTGTACTACCATGATTGAAGATGAATAGATTGAAAGTGTTTCCGAAAAAAAAACTGAGTTGCCTGTCACCATACACACTGACTACCGGTACACAAAAATGCCTATGTTAATGTTGAGAATTACCACAAAGAACTATAAAGATCAGTAAAATACACTACTATGACTAACAAAAATATAGCTGCTTGCTGTCTGCGGAACAACTAGCATGTGATGGAACTGCCAAGGTGCATCCATTGGGAGTGGGGTGTCCTTTGAAGGCGAAGGACCCGGGGCAAATTAATGAGGAGCAATGGGACAATTTAGCACAGAATTTTGTACAGATCCCTCCACCTGGATCTGCGTCCTTCATTTCTAATCCCACGGTCCAGGTTCGTTTTTTTCTATTTTTGGACCTGATGCTTACATTCTATTATAGTTGCTCCCGGTTCTTCCCCTGATCCTTCTCCTAGTGGCCACTAATACCTGTTCTTTAAAATATAGCTGCCCTTCTGTCTAGGTCAAGTGATTTGTTTCGGCCATGCCCAAATAATTAAAAAAAGTATATACTCTTCCAACAAAAAATAACCATCTGTAACCCCTAAAAAACAAAACTAACATTTGTAAAAAAAAGATCAACACGATAAAAATATTTTTTTTAGATGATCAGAGTTTTACATGTATTCACACTTTGTTTGGTTTCAAAAAGTATGTCCGCACTTTTTAAAAAGGTTATAAATTCCAAGAAGAATTACTAAAAAAATCCATTCAAAAATGTACACCAAAATAAAAAATCCTTTTCAAAGAAAGTTCTTAAAAAATGTCCTTCTTCAAACAAATGCACTAATTTTCATAAAAACAATAACTTGCTTGCATACTGTCATAGACCTGGTGGGTCTCGACTGTCCGCCTCTCCACGTATAGTCCTCTCCAGATTCCTCTCGTTTGTTTAGCATGCTCACAACGGCAGACATTGAGCCTAAGTGATCTCTCAAACTTATAAAGCTGAGTGAGAATGGGAGGCGTCTGGAAGGGAAAACCCGTTGGGTAGCAATTCATAAGGAGGAACTGCATCTAGAGATGAAGGAAAAGCTTAATGGAATGACTTCTCAATGTATCAGTTTCCAGATGCATCTCATCTTACGTATGCAAAGTTCCATGCCCATCCTGCAATGCTCTATGCCCTACTAACTGCTTTTCCACACAGATTATTCTGACATTAAAACTGAAAAAGTGCATGTTTGAGTATTCAAATATGGAAGAGTAAAAATGAAATACCGCTGTTTTTTGTGTGAAAAAAATACAGCTGTTAATTCCACTCATCAGAATGCTCAAATTGTGTTTGTATTTTCATTCACTATTTCATGTATTTGTACACTCTCCTATATCCATGCCGGAAATATATGAATTGTGGAACTTATATTTAAAAACTAACAACAACTCAGCAACCTCAATTGCTGATTTTCGTTGTGGTCAAGTTGCTGACAAGGTTCACTCCACAACAACAGTTCTGTGGAATCGGCAGAGATGCCCTACCAACAAGATTTGTGGGTAGATGAGGTTTCTGATGAGTTTCGCACTCTCCCAGTCTCTCCAATCATATGAATCAAGAGTGCATGTGTATGAGACCTTTCCATGTAAAAATAGTTCTTGAAATGATTTGACATAAATTTTTCATCAAACCCTGCATGACTACCCATTTATATACCACCATAGGTTGGTTGTGTTCTGTCCATGTTCCAAAAGTCATTTCAGAACCTTTTTCTCTTAAGTTGTTGATTATTATGGAAACAATGCAAAAAAGAACTTGTATATGAACAATGATTGAGTGTGTTAGTATCATCCTTCAGCGCCTTCAATTCCCACAGCTATGATGTTTTTATATAGTATGCTAGCAACCACGATGCAACAGGAAAAAAGGAATGGAAAAGGAAAAAATGTATGGTAGGATGTGGAGAGAGTGCCAAGGGGAGTGTGTGTCCAAGGAAGAGAGCGTGGACGGAGGCGGGGGGAGAGCGTGTTGCCCTTGCCACCAAGCGTCATGATGGGGGGAGTGACCATGAGAGTTTCTAATGGATCTTGGGGAGCAACCCGAGGGGCCTTTTCATGTTGGTTCTATCGACTTAGTGCACACAGATGGAGAGTCTCTCTAGTCTAGCCGTATGACTGTCTTGTAATGCGGTAAAACCCACCACTGCTTCTAACTCCTGGCAGCTTCTATCCACCAAAACCTAAACAGAATTTGCCCAAATAAAATCGTATGCACTCGTCCTTAGCCTAGAAGGAACTGGGGAGACTTGACGCTTTTTCAATAAATGGGAAAAAGAATGGTTATAGGTCTAAGAAAACCAACCTTGAATAGGGTAAACAAAAAAGCAACCAACGTCAATGATCCAATGCTATAATTGAGGGTTAGAAGTATAAACATACGGCTATTATGTATTGATATAACAACTAAAGATATTGAAATGACTTTTGGAACATGAACATACGGCTTAAACCACAATGCTTGCCACATATCCCAAGCCTCCCCTACATCGTACTCTATAAACCACGTGAGGGTCCATATTCAGGCTTTCCATAATTTTTCAGAATTTTTTGGGATGAAAGTTACGATTTTTCACATTACGGGTAATGTGATTAGACAAAAGCAATTTGAGGGGAGCTAAGCAAGATTAAGTTTGGCATGACTTGCACCAGTTCCTTCTTGATAGTACTACTGACGTATGAAAATTGTTGCCACACATTTTTCTAGAGCCGTGGAGCGAAGGACAACATTGCGCTGAAGGCGATTTAGGAATCTCTTAGAGTCTCCATGCAGCTATCATGCAGCAAAAAACCTTATAATTAAGCTTGACACTGCGTTTATAATTCGCTTTAAGTTTTTCTTTGACTTTAATCTTTCCTAGGCTGATAAAATTGGCATGAATGGCTGTAAGACTACTGTATGTTCGTTGGGGGATTTATTGATGTTAAATGTGGGGATCCCAGTGCCTTTCATCGAAAAATGATTACACCGTAGCAGAGTAATGGAGGCATGCCAGCTCATGAAGGACAGCGAGGTATGCCTTGCGACAGAGGTGCAGGGCGGCGCCCGATCCGCCCCGCTTCGTATGCAAAATAGGTTTTGGTTAGTTATAAATACCCCTCTCAGATTTAGTTCAATTTGAACTAATCCTCTATTTATGCGGGACTATGCGGGACGCCCGCTTGCATCTCTACCTTGCGACCAAAGGAGTATGCGGCCAACCTTAAAAATTGTGCTGAGCACCTGCTTGTCCCGTGGTTGGCACATCTAGTTTGTGATCAGGCTGCTAAACAGAATGATGGACGTCCATGCGAGAAATCATACACACTTTTGTAGGCGTGCATTTCTTCTGTCACAGTGGGTAACACACTGAGACAGCAATCTACTACACGTTGACGAGTTCCGCGGCAATGAGGGCCTTGGTAATTTCTGATACGCCCACCTGTACGAGCTGGCTGTGGGCACTGTGGGTCTGTGACAAGTGGCAAGGTCCCATGGTGAATGAGGTTAACAAATACAAGATGATCTTCAATTTCTAAAAAAATTCTTCCCTATGTCTCTCATTCTCAAGCACCTCTATCTTTTTTTTGTTATATTGTTTCCTTTATTTTTTGTGGATGAGACATGCATCAACTGACTCATGAAGCATGGAGGGAACACAAAAGATCAGGGGTGCTATATAAATCCTATCGTTGTTGATGTCTCAATTCTATTTCCAATGGCAATTTTGCAAGGTAAGACTTTCATAGTTACTGACCATCTCCCATCCGCTGAATGTGATTGAATGACATGTGTGTGCGCTCACGTGCACACATACAAAGTGGAAGAGAGAGTGTGTGCGTCAGAGAGAGGAAGGTGATTGTCATTGAGTGATCGTAATTTGCTTGTACCTTTTTTCCCAGATGAACAAACACTATTTTTTATTAGAGTTCTAGTAAAACGGCCCATGCGTTGCAACAGAAAAAAAAATCAATGGCCATGACCACGTTTTGCTGCATCATCGAGATACACTATCACTCTCATTTTCGTGAAATCGTGAACAATTTTTTAAACTGGCAAACATATCTGAAATCATGAACATTTTACAAATTTGTGACATCTTTACTGAGTTTTGAACATTTTCTAAAATCATGAAAAAATTGAATTCACAAACATTTCATACTATTTGAAAAACAATTTAAAAAAATTGTGAACATTTTTTTAAAGCACTTTTCTTAAATATGCGAACATTTCTAGAATCGACAAACTTTTTTTTGGAAATTGTTGGAACAATTATTAAAAATCATTTTTTTATAAGGAACATTTTTTGAAATGCATGATCATTTTTTGAATCTGCAAACATTTTATGAATCAATAAACTATTTTGGAAATCATAAACAGTTTTGGATTTTTTTTTGGATAATTTCCAATTCAAGAACATTTTTTGAATTGGCAAAATTTTGTTCAATTTCATTAATATTTTTTAATACACGAACTTTTATAAAAAACATGAACATTTTTTGATTTCCGCAATATTTGTATTAAAAATTGCATTTTCTGAATATGCAAACATTTCTGAAAATAGTGAATATTTTCTAGGTAGACAAACATTTATGAATTATTAAATATTTTATTTCAAAATTTATATATGTTTAATTATCGAAATTTTTTTGAAGTCCCAAATTATTTCAAGTAGAAAAACGAAGATGGAAAACAAAAATGAAAAATAAAAAATGTAATTTAAAAAACAGGCCGTTGTACATGGGCCTGCCAAAACAGGCGCGTCGTGTCTTCTCCCACTGTGCAGAGCGCTGTATAGAAGGCTCCTACTGCATAGGTCGGCCCAGGAAGGGTTCCAGACTTTTTTTTTATCACATATGGATGGCATTGTTGAGCAATATTCTGCAACTTTGGGAGCAATTTCGATGACATACCGCCAGAAGCAATAGCCCCTTTATTATTAGGTATAGATTAATTAGTAGCATGTACTGTTGACGTATAAATGTATTGCCTAATCTCTTCCGTCAGATCGGTCTTTTGATTGCATTGGCTAGAGCATGCATCCAGTGGGTGCAATTAAATTGCAGCTTACTTCGGTCCACGTTAAGGCCTGAGGGAGTCATACGTGAGGGAGAGTGTTGACGTATAAATGTATTACCTAGTCTATTCCATCAGATCAGTCTTTTGGTTACATTGGGTAGAGCATGCACTTCTACATATAGGTGCCTGCAATTTATGTTTTGTTTATAACTAATTTTCAAAGATTTTTATCGAGAGCAAACCATGTGACTATCGTCGTGGACTTTGATAACATCATGAAAAGCAATATTTTGTCAAAACAATGCAGAGGGCATAATCATAACTAAGAAAAGAACTTCTGTAACTTAGAAAATTCTGAAATACGTAGAACTAATAGGAAACTCATAATTACATGTTTTGTCAAATTTTCATAATTCGATATATGCTAGCATATAATACAATTATTGATCATGTGGAGTTACAACATGAAGTTGTATTTTTTTAACGTGCAATGAAGTTGTATTTGTTCATACTAGTGTAAAATGAATTTGTACTCAAAATATTAAGTGAAGATAATGAATGAAATGTTTCATGGAATTAATATGGAGATTTACTGTTTTATAATGATTTTATCTATATGTTTAAAGTAAGAAATGATAAAAGAAAACACTTGCATTTGGGCCTAATGCCCATTTTATTTCTTTGTTTGCCTGAATCCCACTTCTCCATTCGGCTGAATGCTAGCTCACATTCACACTGGTCGCTGACTGCAGCCTCCACAAGCACGTGCACTATATTGATGCTCGGTATCGGTCCCATCAATGACGTGTTGATTGTGCTCACCATGGAATAGCGCTCACTATTATCTCGTCAAGAAGAAGAACGACTAGGCGGCCACCTATGCCACTAGAAGGTGTAGAGTTGGACATAGCAACAAGGACGGCGACCGTGCCTGGCTACTCAGATTGCGTCACCATATCGCTCAACCGCACGTGTTTTCCAGAGGCCGTGTGGTACCACCCCCGAACCATTAGGACTATCAGTCCCATCTTTACAAACTGTTTCATTCTTGATGTCTCCTAATCACAAGCTATAACCTTCCTCCCTTTTCTTTTGTTTGTATTACTTTTGTTAATAATTGTGACGAAGTGTTCAACTTCAATGCATGAGTCTAGAGAAAAGAAATGACACACTCATGGGGAGCTTTATATAACTAGTTTTTTCCTTGCATTTTTTCCACTAGAAACTGGTGTGAGAGGGAAAGATGCTGAAACGATCGATCAAGCATGAAAAGGATGTACTCCATCTGTCGTAATTTACAAAGAGTTAGTTGTGCAGGGTACAGTTACTTACATTATCCATCTTACATAAGTATCAAAAGTATATTTTCGCTTTCACATTGAGTGGTCTTCATTAATAATGGGTGTCCCCGAACATGTCATTCGAGCAAATATGAGACACACACACACACACACACACACACACACACACACACACACACACACACACACAGAGAGAGAGAGAGAGAGAGAGAGAGAGAGCCTTGCCATAAACAGAAACTTGATGACCGCGCAAATCAGCGATTGAGGATTGCTGAGTCAGTGTGAGTATTTAAACATGACTTTCAACATTCCAATATTTTAGGCTTCGATATAAGAGAGTGACTAAAATAGTTCAAAGATCGAAGGAGTATAGAAACCAGAGTTGGAGCATTTTGATGTGAGGAACTAACCCGCAAAAGAAATGATATGAGGAACTAACTACAATATGTATGTGTTAATATCCTAGAGACGCAAATTTCATGTGATGCTAATCTGTGTGGCAGAGTGTTTAGCCTGAAATAGAATACTGAAGTATGGGCATATAGCTTATCATACATAAAATGAGATGCATCTCAAAGCAGTTCACTATTTATTCGGGAAAACAAGACACACTATAGAATCCAACATGTCGACAGGTGAGCTACATCAACAGAGAATGCCCAAGAACTAATCAGTAGGACCATGCATATGCCATGATCGCCTAGGCGACAATGAGAGTGGACATGGTGAGGAGTAGAACATCGACTTGCCCTTGACAAGTTGTTCCATTGCTGACATGCTCCTGGGTCGTTGGGCCATGGCTTGCCATCTCAACAAGGGTCTCAACCGTAAGAGACTGTGCATCAAGCTTGGTGCGGATGTCGTAGCCACTTGGCATGTTGTCATGCAGTATTCAAAGCTTTTGAAAAGAAGGTGACTACATAGAGGATGATGGTGGAGGTAAAAATGGTGCTTGTGCCTGGCCCCGGCCAATCAACCAGAGAATCATCTGCAGCTGGATGGAGGCTTACCTAGTAGGCTACAAGGCACAGTTACCAGAGACGCAAAGCATTGCCCAAGAAGAGCACAAATAAGGCCGGACCGATCAAACGTAGAAGTCACTCCGGTTGGCACCCATTTCATCATAAACCTCCTATTTGACTCCTATATGCGTCAAGTAGGTTAGGGCACAACCTGATGAAAGGTGTAAATGTGCAAGCTTACTTGAGCAGTGTTTTCCTTTATCTTTTTTGTTTCAATTTTGTTCTTTTGGAAAAGAGGTTGTTGGATTTTGTTTATGGAGCTGAATTACACATATAATCCTATTAAAGACATTTTATTTAAAAAAAACTCAATGTGTATATAAAAAATATCATCGCATACTACAAAATGCCCACCAATATGGAAATATGAACAATATATTAAAAGAATGTTCATCGTATAAGAAAAAACTTATTGTGCATTTGAGAGTTTTTTCACCGTATATTAGAAATGTTTACAATATACTCCCTCCATTCTAAACTACAAGGTGTATCAATTTTCGTGCAACTCCATCATGTGCATGTTTGACCAGGATTATAGAATAAAATATCAACATCTACAATACACAATAAATAAAATTTGAAAATATTTTTCATGGTGGGTCTAATGAAAAAAATTGATATTGTAGATACTGATGCTTTTTTCTAACACTTGGTCAAACATGGACATGTTTGACTATTGAGAAAACTAATACAACTTATATTTTGGAACAAAGGGAGTATAAACTATAGAAAAGAAAAGGCCCGGAAGAAAAAACAAGGGACAAATCAAATCCCTAAGAAAAAGGAAAAGAGGTGGAAAAATGAAAGGAAAATCATAAAGCAAAAACAGGATGAAAAAATAGAAAACCAAAAAGAACAACACAAGAGAAAAGAAAATGAAAAACTACAGTAGCTGCGTAGTAATCATATTGCAGTGCAAAAATACACCACTGGGTCGGCCCAACTCAACTCTAACAGAGGTATGGCCTCACCTAGGTGTCGCTAATGGGTTAGAGCCAGTTTGGTTTGCGTCCTCACCACCGTGCCTGGAGAAAATCCGTGCCTGAGTTGCGCCTGAATTTTTTTTGTTTTGTGCCTGGGCAGGCTAGCCTAGGAGAGGTCCGTTTGGTTGACAGCCTGGACTGAAAAAGTACAAGAAATATTTTGTTTAGTGTTAATAATCTGTACTGGTATGGAGCCTACCAGCCCAGCCAAATTTTTTAGTATTGATGCACAGCCAGGCATGCACCAGGCATCCGAAAGAGATAGCCTGGCGCAGGCTAACGATGGTACCACAGTTAACCCTAGGCTAATGATGATTCCAGGCTTGCTCGGCCAGTCACTCGTTCAATTGTTTAGAACGCGATCCAAACGGATGCCAGGCAGGTTCTAGGGAAACTTGTGGCCAGACATGAGATGGCCAGGGTGCCAACCAGACTGGCCCTTCGACCTCCTGGTCGCCGCCTTAAGCACCGGCTATGAGAACTGGCGCCCACACGCTTGCATTCTGGGCCAGCCTTGTATCACAATTTCGTTAAAAAAGACTGAGGGCAGCTCGTCCCAGGCTCGAAAACATCTAAGGATCACTAATTTCATTCACGCGATCACAGTTGACCGTTCGATGGTTGAGAAGTTGATCGGTCCACGGTTGACTTTTCAAAATTAAGATTTTTTTATAAATTCGAAAACGCAAAAAATGAATCAAATTCATGAATTCAAAAATGTCTACAGGCTTTTTAAAAAGTTCACAGACAACAAAATGTTCAAGAATTTGAAAAAAAAACATAGATTCTGAAAATAAAATCATCTATTTTGAAAAAACTTCATTAAGTTTCAAAAAACGTTCAAGAAGGAATCACCACACGTGTGCCGATGATGGCGAGTCCATCACAAGGTTGAACTTCAGATTCTCATCCCCAAAGCAAAGCTTCAATCCATCACTTTCCGCAAGGACACGACACAGGCGCGCGATCACATAGCCCGATTAGTGATATTGTGTTTCCACCGAAGTGCATAAGCTCGTAGTTGAATCTGTCTGTACCATCCGCCTTTATCCGTCTACCGACTCCTCTATAGCTGGATACCTCTAGAGGAGACAACGGAAGACAAAGACGTCACATATCGCTTGCCTCCCGCTACTGTCGCACCACCTTCGATCCAACAACAACAGGATAAACTTGACACCTCCGCCAGAGCCGCCGTGCATCACCTGCCGGTAGAAGGCATGACTTGACACCTCCGTATAAGAAGTCGTGCGTAGTATCCACCGGTAGCACATCCACCGGTGGCTTCACCTGCCGACAACAGGCATTGCCCGACAACTCCGAGAGAGGGTCATGTGTCACCTGCCGAGCCGCATCGAACCCGATTTGTTGATGGAGGGGACGTCCCATACCGTCACCAGCCTCAGAAGGCTGTCACCACCTTGAGATCCGAACTCTGAGTCGCCCACACGACCCCGGAGTCCGCCGCTGTTGATGAAGAGGGGCCGCGACCCCGATTCCGAGCGCTAGAGGGAGCACCCACCGTCGCGCCAGCCACTTTCGTCGCCGATACAACGGCAACCGCCGCCGCAATCCCGCACCAAGCGTCGTCGACGCCGGCGGAAGCTCCGGCCGCCACGCGCGTCCTGCGACGAGCCCGGACACGGGATCCCAATATCCGCCGCCACCGGCGCCGCCACAAGGACCCAACACCTGGCCCGTCATCCTCGACGGAGGGGACGCCGCCACCACCATGGTCGGGTCCGGTTCAGCCGTCGCCATCGACACCGCCAAGACTGGTCCGGGCTGGATGCCGTTGCCGCCACCGCCATCGGCCATGCCCAGCCCCACCTCCATCTTCTAGCCCCGTACAGCCGACCTGCACGCCACGACCAACTGATGCACCCGCGCCACCAAGCGCCTCCACCGTGCCATGGATCCGCAAGACGCCGTTGCTGAAACTGTCGTCCCCCGCCGCCCGGTATCGTGCGAGGAGAAGGGGATCCCCGCTGCCGCCTACGCCGATCGGATCGGCGGCGCACGCCGGTGGCGGCGACTGAGGGAGGGAGAGGCGCGGACTAGGAGCGGCGGCTCGGGTTCGCCACCTCGGTTGCTCGCGGGAGGTCTACAAATGATTGTTCATTAATCAGGTAGAAGAGAAAATTGCAATATTGCGGGTAGAAAAGAACTGTGTCCAAACAAACAGTACAGTAGAATTATTGTAGTTAACTGATTCAGCATACATATGGCACAGCTGCTCCCAAAAATGAGTGCCTTTACTAATCACTGGATTTGGAAAGTATTCATTGCTCATTGCACTTGCAAAGCTAGCTACCACGTGATGGAGCTGCCAAGGTGCATCCATCAACCATTGTTTTGAATCCATGGGAGTTCCAGTGCCCATCATTTATTCCAGTATAACAATAGACCACCTTATTAAGCCGAGCTTCACTAAGCTGCACAGTTCTGCAGTCTGAACACCACCTTATTCCCCTATATGGCGCCAGTCACCAGCTCAAAGACGCAGGTGTCATGGACATGGAACCGGTTGTCAACAACAAAGTCTATCAACGTGTTAACATGCAGGTTGTGCATGTGGTCGGCTTCTGGCTAAGCATTTCATTTCCCATGTCTCCTATTCTCAAGCTAACCTCCGTTCCCCTTTTCTTGTCCTTGTTGCTTTTGCTAACACTTGGTATGTGAGATCAAGGTGCTGAGCTTGAAGCACGGAGAGAACACTCAATTGGCAGTCTTATATAAAGTTGTCGTTTTCTTGCATTGTTTCTGCCGAACAATTGGTGTATGGGAGAAAGTGGAAAGTGGTTAAATAACCCGCGGAGCATGGAGAGAACAGACTCAACCGGTTGTATATAAATTGCTCTTTTCTGCCATTTTGGGCGTCTTTGTTTGTTGAAAATGTTTATCTGCAGTCAATTGCACTAGATATTTTTGCACGCAAAGACCTTCGTACAGATAATAACGTGCCCACATGCCATCGGCAGAAGTGACGAAAAGTCTATGCCTGGTCTTGAGCAAATAACTATCCACGAATAGAAATGACGAATGATTATTTCTACACCAAATTACAAGAAGACATAGATCTAGCCAATGAAATGCAAGCTAATAATAATATGGTGGTCGATGTCTTACAAACAAGACACACGTACATTGAATGTATCTACATACACCAGCAACAAGTGCAGCCAGCTCTCACTATCGATGACTACTCCATGATAACGATGGGCTCGTCGGCGGTGTCTCCTTTGGTGCCGAGATCCTCAGGCTCCGGCAGGCCACCGCGTCGAAGCACCTGCACCTCCAGCACCACCTCCCTGTTGCCGCCATCTCCAGCATACCCGGACACCAGCTCGAACACACACGCATCGCCGACCTGCAGCCGGTTGTGGACGGCGAAGTGCTCCCAGCCCTGGTCGAGCCTCTTCAGCTTGGTGTCACCGCAGTAGCTCATGATCCACGAGCTCCCGCGGCACCGGAGCACCACCGCCGCGCGCCTTGCCGGCAGCCGGCGCTGGAAGTGGCTCAGGATGATCTGCAGGGTCCGGCGCATGCAAGAAGCAGAGAAGATCAGGGCATGACCAATTGATTATGAAGCTAACCGCCATTGTTGCCTGCTACGAGCGTATGGGAACGTCACCTTGCAGCGCCGTATCATACCAGCAGATAGGGCTTCTGGACGTGCGTCTTGCACATGACGGCGGTGAAGAATGGCCGGTCACCGGAGAGTGGGGTGGTCTCATCATCCTCGCTAGCACGCTGCTGCAAGACCAATTTTTGCACAGAAAAAAATATGTTCTTAAGCAAAAAACTGTGAAAATCAAAATATTATAAGTATATCCCAACGAGGGACAAGGGAAGGGGAAAATAAAACTGAGGGAGCAAAATATAATTCAGGGTGTGGGGGAGCAGATCACCATGACTACCAGAGAAGAAGAAGCCACTTTACTTGGATGCTCCACTGCTCATTGTGGAGCGACTGTGCAGCCAACTTTAAGGCTTCTGAACCAACCAACCAACCAGCAGTACTATGGAATTAAAGCAAATTAACCGATTTAGCACACATATAGACATATAGTACAGCTGCTCCAAACATAGGCAAGTATTCACTGCACTGCATTTCGTAGCTAGCATGTGATGGAGCTGCCAAGGTGCATCCATCACTCCTAGAGTTATTTTTCCTCTGCTCAATCCATGGGAGTTTCAGCACCCATCATTTATATTTTAGTTTGCCAATTCAACAACTCATCAGAGTAACTGGTTACCAGTGTGCATAAATCAACATATTCTCATTGTTTATCCATTTAATTCCAACTAAATTATCAGCGACTACATCAACCGCGTTGTCAAACGCTTCCTCTTTCGGTCTACGAGGGTACGTGGACACACTCTTCCCCTCTCGTTGCTATGCATCTCCTAGATAGATCTTGCGTAAGTGTAGGAATTTTTTTAAAAATTGCATGCTACGTTTCCCAACAAAAAGAATGAACTACAAAACTTTTATAAAACTCTAATAGCAAAAAGAATGAACTAAAAATAATCAATTAAAATATTCTGTTATGATCAACTAAAATAAAACTATAGTATTCTTCCATAGCAAAAAGAATCAACTAAAAAGCTTTTATAAAATTCTAATAGCAAAAGGAATCAACTAAAAAGAATCGATAAAAAACTAAAATTTATGCAACTGAAATTATATAAAATTTTATGCAACTAAAAAGAATCAATTTTTTTTGTTATGATCAACTAAAATAAAACTATAATATTCTTCAACATCATAAAGAATCAACTAAAAAGCTTTTATAAACCTCTAGTATTTTGAAACTAAAATTATATAAAACTTATGCAACTAAAATTATCAAAATATTTTTTTCAAAACATTAATAGCAAAAAGAATTTTCATAAAGAATTATTTTTGGTAGAAACTTTAATAGCAAACTAAAATAACAAAATCTGTTTTTGATTAAAGCATACATTTAAAATGACCTAAAAATTACCAAATTGAATATAATGATAAAACCCCTGTTCAAGAATTCATCCGATTAAGCAGTTAACTTGCCGATTAATCCCTACTCATAGGGTCCCCGAGTAGTCGATTACCCGATAAATCATCCGATTAATTGATTAAATGGCCAATTAACTTGCCGATTAGCCTATTAATCCCCTACTCACCAGCCGACCAAGCAGCTACCAGTTAATGATTTCCTCAACAATGGATAAAACACAGTAATATTAAATAGCAGGAAAAAGAATCACTCAAAAATCTATTTTTATAGTAAAGTTATTCACAAACTAGTGATTCACACAAATTTCAAAGAAATCAAATTTAAACTATTCAAATTTGAAAACTAATGGCACTAACAGAAAGTTTATAATTTCTATGACCTAAAGCAAAAAGAATCACTGAAAAACTGTAAGTAGAAACAAAAGAAAATAAATAAAGCAAAAAACAAAAATACTAGAAAAAAATTAAAAAATGCCACCTATTGGGCCACCACGACCTGAATACGACTAAAAACCCCAACCAGCTAGTTTGGCTAGGATTCAGGCCCGCAGCAGGCCCAGTAGGCCCACAAGCAGAGAGACAGGTTTAGGCCTGTAGGCCTGCAATAGAGAGGAGTTCCAAAGGGGAGGCACAGCATCGCTTATAAACAACTATATGTGCCTCTCAGCTAGGGAGGTGGGACTAAACATCCACCCGCCTGATGTCGTGCCAGCCGTAGCCCTTTTGTCTCGGTTGGTGGCACCAACCGAGACCAATGCCCACCTTTGGTCCTGGTTGGTGGCACAAACCGGGACCAATGCACCCCTTTAGTCTCGGTTCGTGCCACCAACCGAGACAAAAGGTCAGTTTTCGTCAACCCAAAGGGCGGAAAGCAGAGACCTTTTGTCCCGGTTGGTGGCACAAACCGGGACCAAAGGTGGGCATTGGTCCCGGTTGGTGCCACCAACCGGGACCAAAGGTGGGAATTGCTCCTGGTTGGTGCCACCAACCGGGACGAAAGGGGGGTGTTGTCGCGACCAAAACTTTAGTCCCACCTTGCTAGTTGAGAGGGGCTCGGAGTGGTTTATTAGCGCTGCTGCCACTGCCCTCTCGAGCACCTCTCTAATGCAGGCATACGTCAAGGTGGCAATGGGAACAGGGATGAGCGGGGATGACTCCACCATCCCTACCAATCCCCATACCCGCGATCCCTGTGAAGCTTCGCGGGGACAAAACACCCCCCATCCCTGTTAATGTCGAGTATCCGGTACCTGTCGGGTATCCATGGGGATTTCAAAGCTGACTGGGATAGGTGAGATTGGAGAAGACATGGTTGTTGGGAGGGGTGGAGAAAAATAATTATGTGAAATATCTAGGTATTAATCTATATATTCTGCATTTGTAGTACATATGGCATAGTTTTCGGGTATCCATGGAGTCCCCACGGGGGGAATGTTATACCCATCCCCGCCCCGCGAGACTAACAGGTACCCACTAGACAATACCCATGGGGCTAATCTGCCCCCACCCCCACTCCATGACGGGTAAATCCCCGCGGGTACCCGTCCCCACGGGGAATATTGCCATCTTGAGGCCTACGGGCCTAAACTATGGGCCGAGCGTCCTCGGGCCCAGGTTAGGGTTTGAACTGGTACTAAATTTTGGATCTGAAGTGGTACTAAATTTTTGTGCCTCTGTCCACTAGAAAAGTAAACGCGTTTTTCTAGAAATTCATCTGTGGGCCGAGCGTCCTCAGGCCCAGTGAAGCCAGCTCACTTATTATCTTGCCTATGCAACTTACAAAACCTTATTTCCTGCTTGTGGCAGCAAATAGACGAAACTTTGCACAGACGCCCAAGGCTAGGCTGGGCCGGCTCGTTTTCATTTTTCTTAGTGTTCCGGTTCTATTTTCTTTTTCTGTTTCTTTCTATTTTCTATCTTTTTATTTTTATTTTCCCTTTCCAAGTTTATCTTGAATTTTTCTTCAAATATTCAAAAAATGTTCATAATTCCAACATTGGCCAGAATTCACAGCTCACTGCATTTTGTAGCTAGCCTGTGATGGAGCTGCCAAGGTGCATCCATCACTCCTAGAGTTATTTTTCCTCTGCTCAATCCATGGGAGTTTCAGCACCCATCATTTATATTTTAGTTTGCCAATTCAACAACTCATCAGAGCTTCATTAACACTGCAGTTTTTTTTCTACAAGGTTAGGATAATGTAAGATCATGTAAAAAAAATCCACTCCCACGGTTCTACAAAATCACATACATTGGCTCCAAGTAATTTCATTTTTTTCTTACAAGGTTAGAACAATGTAAGATTGTGTACGAAATCCACCCGGCTCCAAGTAATTTCATTTTTTTTCTTACAAGGTTAGAACAATGTAAGATTGTGTACGAAATCCACCCCAACAAAATATTATACATGCAACAATATATACCACATGTTACATTCACTTGCGGAATGTTAGATTGTTAGGATTTCAGAGATCAGAGATGCCATCGCTGCTCCCTGGAAAGGCGAAAGAGAAATTGGAAAACAAATTGGAGGTCTACAAATTAGAGTTTGTCACAAGCAAGTAAAAGAGAAGGGCGCAGAACACTAGGTGGAACGCAAGAGTAACTGGCTACCAGTGTACATAAATCAACATATTCTCAATGTTTATCCATTTAGTTCCAACTGCATTATAAGCAACTACCTCTGTAAACAAATATAAGACGTTTTAATTCACTACTTTAGTGATCTAAAACCAGTTTTAATTCACTACTTTAGTGATCTAAAACCATTTTTAACAGAGGGTGCATAAAAGAACAAAAAAAGATCTAATAAAAACCATTCTTGTCTCTATGAGCTCTACAAATTAAAGTTTGTTAATCCTGTAAAAGAGAAAAATGCAAAATAGTAGATAAAAAAGAACTGAGTCCAATGAATAGTACTGTAGAATTATTGCAGTTAACTGATTCGGCATACATATGGCACAGCTGCTCACAAACATGAGAGCCTTTACTTCTTACTCCATTTGGAAAGTATTCAGCTGCCATGTGATGAAGCTGCCAAGGTGCGTCCATCAACCATTGTACTGAATCCATGGGAGTTCCAGTGCCCATCATTTATTCCAGTGTAACAATACACCACCTTATTAAGCCGAGCTTCACTAAGCTGCACAGTTTGTAAAATTCTACAAAATCCCATACAATGGCTCTAATCGCCAAGAACTTTTTACATAGGGGTTACGATAATGTAAAATCGTGTGTGAAACCCCCCAGGAAACATTATACATCCAACAATATATATTCAGGCTCCCTCAGTTTGTGGACCCCAGAACAGCATGGCGGAGTGTTCGGCGTTCAGAGATCAGAGATACATTTGCCGCTGATGAAGTCTACCACTTGCATGACTGCCTGGTCAAGCGCCATCGTCACGGAGATCAGGTTTTGCAGAAACTCCTCGGCTGTTGGCTTCTCCCCATCAACAATGTCAGTCACAGCTTTGACAAAGATAGCAGGTGTCGAGAACAAGTCAGCAACATATGCCACCGCTGCTCCCTGGAATGGCAAATGAGAGAAAATAAAACAAGTATGAGATCTACAAATTAAAGTTTGTTAGCATGTACAAGAGATGGATGCAGAACAGTAACAAAACTTAACATAAATGGGTATATTAGTGCTTATCTATTTAACTTCAACTATAGCATCACCTAGCAAGAACTATACAGATCAGTAAAGAACTACTCAAAGCAATAGTTCAAAACAATGCCCGGGCTCATCTATACCCGATGAACAGTAATTAAAAAAGAAGTAAAAATAAATAAAAATAAAACCTGAAATTTTTGACATTGAAGATGCTCATGTGCACAACGTGCTTAGAAATTTTCATGGTGCTTGGACATCTGAGGAGTTTGCAAAAAAAAAAAAAGAATCGGCTATGAATAGTGTTCTTCAACACACCCGGTTTTTTTTTGGTAAGAGGTCCTCAGATGTCCAAGCACCACGATATTTTGCACGAACTTTGCGCAAATGAACATCTTCGTTGCTTCAAAATTTCGGATTATTTTTACTTTTTACTATTTTTTTGAATTTACTGTTCACACCGTGTGCAGACTAGCAGCATCCTACTCAAAGGCTCTAATAAAAATATAGGTGCCTACAGGAGAACAAGCACCCTGTCAAAATTTTAGATTTCTTAAAGTTGTCCTGGAGCAGTAGGGTGAATAAACTCCATTTGCGTGTTATTTGCTAATGTTTGTAATTCATAAGCTGAACTCTCAAGCAAAAGCATGTACCTCCATATCCTTGACTGTAGCTTCATTGCTCAGTATTGCTGTCTCATCATGGGGGGACATATCCAGAGAATCACCAGTTGACAGTTTCCCAACCTGAAACAGAGGAAGCACAGCAACTTTAGAGAGGTCCCTAGCTCCTGAGCCTAGATATGCATTACTGAATGAAAACAAAAAATTCATTTCAGAAACAACACTGTATTGAAATAAACAGCAAGGCATATTCATGTATATTCATGCCGTCAAGTATGGCCAAAAAAATAATCCAGCAGATTGACAAGTGGCAACAACTAGCATCCAGTTAAGCCCTATAAGGGCATCGCCAACACTGGGCGCTAACCCAGGGCACCAGGATTTGTTCCCCGATCGATCGGCAGTTGGGCATTCCAAACCTGGCGCCAGCTACGGCATCGGCGCAAAAAGGGGAACCGGGCGCTTGGGATTTTTTTTGCCCCACAAGATAAGTGGCGAGTTCAGCGGACGGCTTATTAGCATCCGAGATTAGCGGTTTACACTGTAACAAGAGGCGCTAAGTTCCTTCTATAATTCTACGAGATTTACTTTGTTCTCTAAGCGCCTATACAAGCGCTTTCCAATGAAGATGCCCTAACTTACCTTCAAATTGAGTTCCTTCACTATATTCGGGGTTTCAAATGTTTTTCGTGCTCCAATTCCATAACTGTCAAAGACCTACACAAGAAAGACCATGTCAACATCAATAAGGTTTGAACAGAGAATGAAAGAATGACATAAGAGAGGAAATTTCTACAGAAGAAATAACATACTAAGCCATAAAGAGATTTCAAACCACAAACGTAAGCATTTAGTTCCACATGTTTAGCCGTGATGATACAAACAGAGCAGAGAACTCCTACTTATTGGGAGAATATGGATTGGATTATTGAATTCATTTGGTAAAATTAGCTATGCACAATTCTGCACACATATGACTTCCTAATTTCAAACAACACTGAAGCTTATCAATGGAGTCCTCTTACAAGAAAATGGATGCAATTACACTGTGGATAGAGAAGAAACATAAGACAGGACTCACAGGAATGGGTATTCTCCTGTCATGGAAAGCAACATCTGAAGCTAAGAAGACATCCCCAATACCTGCTCCTCTGGCCTAAAACGCAGCAAGACAGAAGATCAGCAAAATTGTAATATGCACAAACAGTAGCATAAATATTTGAACCAATGAAAAGACTACCTTAAAACCACCAGCAGTACCAGCGTTGATGATAAGGTCTGGCTTCAACAATTGTATAGAAGCATAAGTCACAAGAGCTGCGGATACTGTACCAACACTGTCAACCCCTGAAAGAGATTAGCTCTTGGTAAGGAACGAAGTTGATTATGGACAATTATATCAAACAAACCACACTTTTATGAGAAGTCGATCAGGAAAACTGATCCACAGAGAACATGTCCTTGCAGGCAGCTGGGAATACCGGCAAAGTGGTAAGAACTTACCAAGCACAGGGTCTTTTCCAGGCCAGACGAGATCGATGTGGAGGCCTTTGTAGTCGCCATGGTACCGAGTCCAAGGGGCACCTTTAGGAAATCTGTTAGGTGTGTGCCGACAAAGAAAGGTGTTAGCTTGAGAGCATCCAAAGAAAACTGAGGACCAACTGGTTCCAGCCTAATTCATGTATAGAGCATCTTGGGTTCAGTTATACAGTAACTAGCCATCCAACAAATCTGCTCAACGGAAACCGACTGCTGCTAAATTTTCCCAGCTCGCAATCCATTCCAGCAACAAATTTATGCTGCACCTCCGCGCAGACCCAATCCTTGCGGCAACAAGACAGGAAATCTATCTAGGCATACACTTGCATCTAAACTCCACTGTATTTTTGGAGCTGCGAACAGAGCTAGTGGGCTACGCGTATTACCGCAGAACAACATGCCAAGTAACTAACTACTCAACTAGCATGCCATATCGACCAGTAAGTAGCTGCTCATCCGTTTCTAAGTTCTGAATTCTGAAC
>NC_041392.1:12043198-12055383 GCF_002162155.2 Triticum dicoccoides
GCCTCGACGAGCTGGAACCGGGTGACGAGCGGGAGCGCCTCCGTCTGCATCGCTGCAACCAACCAGACCCCCACACAGTGAGCAAACAAGCATAGCACTAGCACCAGGAGGGAATCTTCCACGGGGAAAAGCGCACGCACCTATGACGACGAGGACCTTGGAGATGGCGCCGGCCCCGGAGGCGGCGGCCGGCTCTTCGGAGGATGGCGGCTCCATGGCCGGAGGCGGCTGCGGCTGCGGCGGCGCGGGATCTGGTCGGCGACGGCGGCGGCGGCGGCGGGCGAGGAGGTGCCAAAGCCGCGGTTGGATTCCTTATACACTTCCGTGGGGTGGCATGAATGGCGCCGCTCCCCGTCCCACCTGCCCACCGGCCACCAGAATTATTCGGCCCAGTAAGTGAGGCTGGGCTGGCTGACTCACCTCCACAAGGCCCATTCATCCTGCCTCACTAGACTACAATGGCGCCATATATCTAGAAAAATATATATTTGCTCAAAAAAATCAAGAAAAATGTATATGTATTACTCAAAAATAGAAAAAATATACATGTATTATATTAATCAAAAAATAGAAAATATACTTGTGTGTGTCTGAAAAAACAAATCTAGAAAAAATATATATACATATGGAGCTAGTGCTATGTCTCGCTTATTGGAACACCGAAAGAACCCTCGAAAAACCACAGTTACAGGTAATAGCTCAACTGGTTTGTCCACTCGTCGCCATATGTCACGTGCTTGGTTTTGGATATGTTTTTTTATTTTTCCGTATGTGTTTTCAAGTTTTAGATGGATTTTCCCCCTTTTCAGTGCCCGCTTGGTTTCTTACTATGTTTTCGAGAAATTTGTTTTGCATAGGAAAAAATGTGGTGCTTACACCAGAAGCACAGATTTACTCCGTGTGAAAGCACATATTTTCTTCCCTGAGAAGCACAATTTTTCTACTCGGGAAAAAATTACGCTTCCAAAAGAAGCATACATTTGCTTCCGCGAGCTCCAAAAAAGAAAAAAGAAACATAACCTGGGCTTCCAAAAAAAGTTAAAAACCGCAATACGGGTTTCCAGGCTCCCATTTTTTCTTCCTTTTATTTGTATTCGTATTTTTATGTGAACTGGATTTTTGAGTTTAAAAAAATGAGTTTTTTGGTTTTTGTGATTTTTTCATTAGAACTTACTAACAAGAAATCTAGTTTCGAATAACTCGGTATGAGAAATCAAACGGTGAAAACGGTTCCGTATTCAGACGCATAGTTCAAGAGATTGAACATTTTGAAAAATTAATCTATGAAAAAAGGAAAACTCCCAAATTGCGATTAGTGGCGTACATGCAGTATGACATTTGTCAAATCAGAGAAGGTGGGGGAGTAAGCTTTGCGAGGGGTATCTCTTAACTAGTGATTTCGTTATTTACATGCTAGTACATGGGGTACACCTCTCTAAACATAACAGTGCAGCCCATCAGACTAGACTATGTAAGTACTATATTGTTTTCTGTTTTGGGAACCTTTCTACAAGATTTCAACCGATTTTTTCTGGCAGATTTTCACTGTTTTATCTTCTCTCTTTTGGGTATTTTTGGCATTTTCTTTCAAAAAAATCATGAACACGTCTTAGAGCCATGATTTCAGTCACCATGAAGCATCCAATTTGCACGCCCTCTCTGGAGCCAAAACAATTTCTGCTGATGGGCAACGCTTGTGTCTGTACTGTGTTAAAAAACCCATCTCCTGATGGGCGGCCCAACAGAGATCCGCCGAAGAAATCCTAATTCCTAATTCGTCTACCTTACATTTTGTACAGTCCATCGAAAAAATCCGCCCAACAAAGACTAGAAATCTTCCCAGCGGAAACCGCATGTCGCTAAATTTTCCCTTCCTTATAACGCTGTGAGGTTGCTTCATTGGCGCTGCTTCTGGTCTTATTTCCCCACGGGCCGCATTATTAGGCCCCGTAAGTAGATTCGAGCTTGTTGCAACTCAACAACATTTGGCCCATTTATTTTGTGGGGCTGAGACTACTAGGAATACTATTGAAGGATTGACCGCGAGAGCTATGTCTCGCTTATAGAGAGACCATAGCTTCTCTCATAGAAGGTTTTATTACCTCGCACAGAAACTGGGCGCGACCCAGTTTTTTTTTTCATCGATCGCCAGACTGCGATGCTCGCGGACGAGCAATGGATTCGCTAGTTCGAATTCATTTTTTTCCTTCTATTTGTTTGCTTCTTCTTCTCCGGGTTTTTTGTTTTTCCTTTGTTTTTTACCGGTTTTCTTCATGGTTTACTTTGGTTTCTCTATTTTATTTGCTTTTTCATTCGTTTTGTTCTTTTATTTCTCGGATTTCACCGATTTTTTTGATATTTTTTCTTGATTTTTATTATTTCTTTCTCAGGTTTCGTTGGTTTATTTCGGTTTCTTTCTTCTTCTTTTCTTAGTTTTCATCGATTTTCTTTGTTTTTCGTTATTTCGTTCTTGGTTTCGTTCTTTTGCGTTATTTCCTATGGTTTTTCATTCTTTTTTCCTTGTTATTCTATTCGGCTTTCTCTGGGTTTCTTCATTTTTCTTGGTTTTTGTTGATTTTGATCAGTCTCCTTTTTTTCAGCATGTGTTAACTTATTTTAAATACTCATTCAATATGTTTTATACACCAGAAACATTTTTATATACACGTTTAAAGTTTTGGAAAAACATGATTAACATTTTTTGAGAACTTATATTTTTGGATGTCTACTTTTTTCCATACACATTGTTAATTTTTGGTATACACTATCTAATTCATTTTTCTAATACATGTATTTTGTATACACACCATTTTTAAAATACCAGATTAACATTTTTTAACACATGGTCAACTTTTTCTATACACATTTAACTTTTTTCAAAATGCTTCATTATTTTGTTTTCAATACATGTCCGACATTTTTTCTGTACACATTTACTATTTTTAAAATGCTTGATTAACATTTTTAAATGCTTTTTAACTTTTTTTCAAATGCTTGACTAATATTTTTTAAATACATGATCATGTTTTTTCACACACATTGTATATTTTTTCGTATACACGAGAAACATTTTCTCTATAGACATTTATCATTTTTCAAATGCTTGGTTAACATTTTTTCCAAATGTTTTATGTATCTAGTTTTTGTAATAAATTTTATTTGTAGTATTTGGAAGTATAAACAAAAGTAAAAAATGAATGCAAAAAACAAAAAGAAAGTGGTTGTTTTCTCTAGCTCCTGGGCTGGCCCGTCTCACGGTGCGCTTGACGCGAGGGTTCCCATCGTCTTGCTATAAGCGAGACATAGGGGCACCCAGACATAGCAATGGATTGCTCTTGCTCAGTCTATACAAAGCAATATCTTTAAATTTATTTCTTTCTTCACGCCTCCTAGTCCTATCTCCTACTATGTGTGTACCTGTATCGTCTCAACTGATGAACATCTCGCATGTTTCTTTTTTATTTTGGAAATAAACATCTCACTTGCTTATCTTTAGTGCATCTTATTTGTGACAGTGTAGTGCAACCTATATTTGCTACTCCCCATCAGGCCGGCCCTGAGATTTTGAGTGAAGTGTACTGTAGGTTCTTGAACTATTTCAGGAGTGTCACATAGGTTCTTAAACTATGAAAATCGTCATACAGGTTCTCGAAGTGCAGTAAGTGTGTCATCCAGGTTCAAAATCTGCCTGACCCCATCTGACTGGCCAGCTAGCACCGTTAACCGTGACATGCCGGACAGGGGGCCCCACAGGATAACGGATCTTGGTGGACAGTGCATCGTCGAACAATTTTCGTACGCGATGAACACTGTATGGGTGACGAGTAAATTAAAAAAATAGCAAAAAAGAGTCAAAAAATGTTCACAAATGATAAATTCGAAAATCTTCACAAACGATAAATTCCAAAAATATTTGTTCATTACTTTTAAAAAATGTTCACGAACAATAAATTTGAAGATGTTCACTGACGGTAAATTTTGAAAATATTTTAAAAACATATTTGTTCACAACTTTAAAAATATATGTGGTTTGCGACATAAAAATATGTTCATGAACATTAAATTTGAAAAATATTTGTTCACAACTTTATAAAAATGTTCGCAAATGATAAATTTGAAAAACTTTTGTGATTTGAAAAAATGTTTGTGACTTTAAAACAATGTTCGCGAACAATAATGTACAAAATGTTTATTAAACATATTTTTGATTCTTGACTTTCATAAAAACATTCTCAAACAAAAAATTTGAAAATGTTTGCGAATGATAAAGTTGAAAATGTCCGCGGACGGTAAATTTGTAAATGTTCACGAACGATTAATTTTAAAAATATTTGTGATTCACGAACATTTTTTTTAACTCGTAAACATTTAAAAAAAATGTGGTTCGCGAATTTAAGAAAATGTTCACGAACCCTAAATTAAAAAATTATTGTAAAAATTATTGTGGTTAGTAACTTTAATAAATGTTCGCGAACGATTAATTTGAAAATGTTCGTGAACGATTAATTTGAAAATGTTCACGAATGATTAATTTGAAAATGTTCCTGAACAATAAATTTGAAAATGTTCTTAAACAAAAATTTTGAAAAATATTTGTTCACGAATTTTAGAAAATATTCATGAACAATGATTTTGAAAATGTTCATGAACGATAAATAAAAAAACCGCGAACGATAAATTTGAGCCGGTGCGCCAGTGACTGTTCAATTGGCGCTCTGTTTATCTCATATGAAAAACTATTGGCCGGTGCACTATTGACCAATGTATGTTACCTTGTGGGTCCCCCTATCCGACGTGTCACGGTCAACGACACCAGCTGGCCACTCAGATAGGGTCAAGCAGATGTTGGACTTGTATGACACACTTACTACACTTCGAGGACTTGGATAGTGATTTTTATAGTTTGAGGATCTATGTGATACCCCAAAAATAGTTCAAGGACCTACAGTGCACTTTACTCTGAAATTTTTGGGGTCCGGGATGAAACTAAAACCTGAGGCCCCTTTAATATAAACATCAAAATAGTACTGATAATACAATTTTGTAGCCATTTTTTGATATTGGAGATCTAAGTTGAAAATGCCGTCACTAGCTGGCATCCTTCTCCACTACGCTTTTAATTTTCTAAGGGAACACTTTCCATACCGGCAAATTTAGCAGGCTTCCTTCTTGAGCTTTTTTAGGATACCCTGTAGTGAATAAGGACCGTCCATCTGCAAAATCAAACGGCCATGACCGACCTGTACTGCTGCAATCAGGCCAACAACATGGCAAGCAGTATTAGTAGCACCGGTCGTTCTCGACCAACCAGTATACATGTTCTGAGGGCATTCTGGGACTTCTATGATTCACCTCGCACCGACCCACCCCGCCCGTTGTTCTCATCTATGGACTCTGGTAGAGTTCCGATGGCCACCATCGTGCCTCCTCTTTCTTCTCCAGCCCGCCTTCCCTCGCTCAAGAAGCCCGAGTCTCGTTCCTTCCCCGTGCATGGATCCGGCACTCGACTGCGTGGCGTAGGCCTCGGCCCAGACCGTGCTCTTCTTCTCCAATAGGTCCGACAGGACGGCCATGAGGCGTTGGCTTGCGCTCCTCCCATGGCTGGCTGAGCGCTCGTGTTATCTTGGTTCACAACGGCAGCGAGGAAACCACTTGGCGCCGTTGTCCGTCAATGCGGAGGCTTGCCATGTGCAGAAGTTCGTCGTCCCGTCCATGACGACCAGACAGGATGGAGGAGGGCGTTGAGGTAGCCGTGGTCGCCAAGTGTTGGTTCCATGTATGTATGTATGTGAGGAGAGCATGGCGGCGATGGGAGCAAGCAGGCGATGCCGATTACAAGCTATTACTACGAAATAGGCTGGCATCTTGGCCCATCAACAATCCCGTTTCAACGGTGAGATTTAATTATACTGGTCCGCTCACGCCAAGCAGTATAGGGTACCATAAAAGAGCTCTCCTTCTTCACCGCACTTTTAATTTTCTCAAGGGCACGCTCATCATACCTGCAAATTTAGTTGGCAATCAGTTTCTTTTGTCCATGCCATCATTTCTAGCTAGTACGTCTATAGTTTCAGCACATGACAAGGAGACAACGCATGATATCAGTGTTAGTGCTTTTGACTGTTTTTTTTGGAAATGGAGGCGTGCCCCCGGCCTCTGCATCATGACGACGCATGCAGCCATCTTATTAAACAATCCACGAAGTAGCACAAAGTCATCAAAGTATTACAGCTCGCTAGCGGGGCGAAGCAAATGGAAAAGAAAAGTACATGCTAGCAATGACAATCGGAAAGGCAAAATGAAGGATAAACTTCCTAAACTCCTATTCTGTTATGCGACCGCCATCCGAACTGGTTGAATATAGCCCGTGCTACCATCTCCCACTGGTTGCACCTAGTAACCAAAGGCTCCCTCGATTTGAAAGGAGTGAGTAATGACCACGTAAAGGAGTGCTTTTGACTTGTTGGACTAAGTAATTTCATGAATTAAGGATCTCACAGAAGAAATGTTGTATCAATTTGGAACCTAGGAATCATAAGGAGGTCTCGCCGACTTCTTTTTGCCGAGCTGGATTGCCAAGCTTCATGAGCTCTTTCCAGGAAGCTTGGGCTTGGCTTGTTGGAACATCAGGGTGAGCCAAACACAAGCAAAGCCTTCTCAAGCCTCGAGCCATGCTTCGAGCCCCTAGCTATATGTTCTATCTTACGTTTGCTCGACTGTGTAGCGCAAGTCACTAGGCAACCCGGCACGGCTTGTCGAATCGGCCTTTTCATGTCATACGTCGAAGAGCTCACTAGCCTGCTAACTAATTTTAGAACACCAACAAATATCACTGAGTTTATCATTCGATCCTAGGACCGAAGTAGTCAAGGGACATAGCTAGTCCAGAATAAATTCCTACGCACTAACGATTCAGAGCAAAGCACAAAGATTCCGGGTGAACATTCATGAAGCAGCACTGGCACGTGCAGCCATTGCCTCCATGAACCACATGTTTCAGCGTGTTCAATGAACCACTCTCATGGCAGGCATTGATGGTGAAGGGACAACCACACAGTGAAGTGACAATGTCAGGATGGTGGTTTGGTCCATGAGGGCCTATTGTGTATGGATTAATTGGTAGTTTCCTGATAAATATAAGTGGTAGGGGCATTTTAGTTGTATAATTGGTTCAAGTCAGAAAAGAACGAGCTGTTTGAAGCTGATGCTTTGCATCACTACACAATTTCTGGTGATATTTACCTCGCAGATGTAGCAAATTACCTACCTCAAGTAGTGAATGTTTCCCGTCAGAATTGACAGCGGTAAACATGTATAACAACGGTTACTGTTTCAAAGCCCACTTACTACCATAGGCTTTAGCAACACGACGTCTTTTTCTACATGTTGCATACAAGAGTAATGTATTTGATTCTTTACCTATGCCTCCCAGTCATACGTGTTTACTATCTTAACTTTGTGTTCATCATCTCCCATGTTTATTATATAAAAATGTTCACGGCAGAGTTATGTGGAAGTGTAAGACATGGATGAATGAGAGATGATGGGCTTTAATTCCTACGTGTTGACGCAAAGATGGGGTCAAATATATAGGAGGGAATGTGCTCTTTAGACATGAAGGTGGTTGGGAAACTTAACAAGATGCATGAGGTAGTGGTGTCAGCATGATTTTTCTATGAAAACATACATTATTTTTACCATTCAATTTCAATTTCATGTGTCTGGGATATGATGTCTGCCAATGCGATCAAGAAAAATGCCTCAAAAAATATTTTCATTTTCTGTGGGAACAAAATGATTTTAGACAATCCTTAACTTTTTTTCATGGGCAACACCTAATTTTCACTGATATAAACGAACAAATAAACAAACAGTGTTTTGCAACATGGAAACAAAATCAAAACGAAAAACCTAAAAGGAAGAACAATCCTCAGTGTATTGGAACAGGGAAACAAGAACCAAACCAAAAACCTTAAACGAAAAACCAAAACACTGTCTTCTCTAGTCCATGAAGGAGTCTACTCGCACTTAAGTCGCAAAATGCACATAACTAACACTTCTTAGCGATAAGTTTTACATATGAAACAATCAAATTAAGTAAGTTTCCGTAATTAATAATCGTCCTTTGTTTCCTGATGTTTCTGCTTTACAAACTCTATTCCATTTTGCAGATCATCTAGCTTAATGAAATGAATCCCTGACAGCGACATCTTCAATCATATCCATGTAAAAAATCAGTGCACGATGTATCACATTCTCCACCAACCCAATCACCATCTTGGACAACAGACTAACATAGCTAATTAAAATGCTCGTTCCTCTACTATCATACTCGTAGGATCCCTGTCAATGCTAGCCACGGGCTGACGGCTTGCTTGTTAGCGGGCTTGACGATGCTCCAGCCGGTGCTGCCCGGGATGGACCGTGTGCGATGGTAGATTGATAGGCAAACCAGCATGGTCCGGCCATTGGGCTCGTCGTTTCGTACGTCGATAAAGACGCTGTGCTCCAGGTATCCGGCTACTTCAGGTCCTGGCGTGTCCAGCCCTTTGTCAACCTCTATGGTGAGCCCCAGGAAGACCTCCCATTTCTGATCCAAATCACTGTCTGGACAATGTCCAGATGAAAGACTGGGCGAGTTTCACCGCTCCTAGTTCCATATTGCTTGCATGTAGATTGTGGAGATGAAACACTGGGTGAGTGTTTTCGGAGAACTAAACATTAGCAGCCAGTGCTCAAGTACTGCTAAATGAACTAGACACCCAACACAAACACAAGGGATAATATAAGAAGTAGAGATGATACTGTATCGGTTAACACTTGAGATTGACACCAATGAATTTTAAGTTCCAGATACACCCAAAACTTTTATTTAAAAGGTCTCAAACTTGAAGGCGTATCATAGAAATGTGGTAACAGACGCACAAGATAGCATACATCAGTAGAAATATAAAATATAGAGGCAAGATAGAAACATGCATGAGTCAAATTTGCCACCGTACTGTAATATTTCTTCTACGTAAGCTAAACTTATGTGTGTGTAAGTCATCCGAGCTATCCTCCTGTCACCTGGATATAAGCCTATAAGGTACTCCACAGTAGGAGGTTCATAAAAGAATGGACGATTTAAATCAGAGGGGGAGAGGTGAGGTGTAGGAAGAGGGTGAGCCTAAGCCACAGTGGCATAATTAAGGACACTTCTCGCTTGCCACCTACCCGCCGCTTTAGTGGACCCTTTACGTACCTGGACTGGTTACCAGTCAGCTACACTAGGCCCATTGTTCTTGCTAGGCTAGACGAAATGGTAAATATGATATATTAGTTGCCCTGGTCGAGCTTCATAAATCTGGGCCTTGCTTCTTCGATTCCGATGGCAGCTGCACCATGCAAACTTGAAGGATGGGTACAGATTGAAGCGATCGAGGATGACAAGAGGAGCATTTCCACTTCCGTACCATGGGTCTGATACCACCATGTCAATAAACCCCCAAATTTTTTTGTCAATTCCCTAAAATTGGTGAAGAATTATTACTCTATTGGCCAACCATGTTTCACCAATTATCACTCTAAATATGGCGCTCTATCACCAACTTTAGATAATTCATAACATCGGCCGGGCTGCATAGCATTGGTGAATCATAACATAGTTGATTAAATGACAATCTCCAAGATTATCCTATACAAGATAAGTCCCTAAGGAGATTAATATGATGAGATGTTACATACATCAACACGTAGATCAAACATAACTTACAAGGCCCACACCACAATCATATCTGAAGTACTGTTTTTGATGGACTCGGCAACGGGAATGCTCCTGATCGTTGTCCGAGTCAACTTCACGGTAATTATTTCTTTCCCTGTGCCCCCTAGTCATATATGTGTACCAATATCATCTCGAGATAGCTATAGATGTTTTGCATGTTTCTATTTTTGGGAGGAACATCTCTAACATGTAAGTTTACAGTGCAACCTATATGTTGCTAATTCTAAAAGTTGTTTTTTGCTAGATGAAAAATATTCAAATGGAAGAGTTTTGATATAAAAAGCGAGGCGTGAAACAATAACATATGATGCTTTCTACCATGCTCAAGTAAATATGAGGTAGAATATATAGGTGGCGGAGCGGGAGGGGGAGGAACTCTCTATTTAGACAAATGAAGGTTGGTGGTGTTTGGGATGGTAGGTCAGCTCGAGTTATGATACCATTGCAGTCAAGGAGACATACCAAGAAAAGTATTTTCATCATCCATGGAAAATCCATGGTTGTTATCTCCTTGGGAAAAAATACCGTGTAATAATTCATATATGGCATTCCACAAAGTTTGGGTACAAAACCTCGTGCAATCTCTGTGACATCAAACAAAGTTATCCTAAATGAACCATGTCTGCGGAGAGAAAAAGAACCATGTGCAATATTTGTCACATTACACATAGTTCAGTCACACCAACCGTCCGTGTATGATGACACCCACATCGTATATGGGTTCATGTACTGGTCCTGTAAATATAGATAGTCCATGTTCTTTGGAGCGCAGAAGATTTCAGACCGCAAAGCATTGGCATTGTGTCTTAAGGTAAAGATGTAAGGCCTGAAACCAAATCACCATTTCTGTGGTAGAAGAAGCAGAGAACAGAGTCAGTGTCTGGTTAGCTGTTCGACCAACAAGGTTATGAGTAACATTCTGCACCTATCCACATAATTAGGCCAAGCCAATTTCCGTGGAAATTCTAGAGGTTTATACATGAGGACTAACACTATTTTGGTGTAGTTGCCATCACCACCCCCGCCCCACACGGTGCTTCTCCAACTTTTCATGGGATGTTGCTACAGCATGCTACTTGTTCTGGGACATGGAAGTCATTTGCTTTGCTACGGACAGATCAGCTCTGCTTTTAATTTTGTGCCACAAAACATTCAGTATCAAGAATGAATGTCAGAGTCAATATATGCTTGATGGTTTTGATTGGGGCCTGATCGCTTGTTACCAATACGAAGAAATATAGCAAAAAAATTTGGGGTTAAGAGATACATTTATGTCAAATGCGTAGCACATACCACAAAGATGAACTCTAAAAGAAAATTGTGTGCGATAGACGATGACTAGGCTGAGCATATCATCCTAACAGCTCGCCCTCTCCCCCTCTCCACGCATAGTCGCCTGGATGTGCTATTTCTTCAGATTTCTATTTCAACAGAAGTTATTTTCAGATGTTCTGCTTTTGTTTGTAGTGATACACGTGACTAGGCAATCCCCCAAAATGCCATTCATTTTCAAGTTCAATTCTACGGATAAACTGCAACAACAAAAATTGCGCAAAAAAGTCCCCATGTACATGATACCTAACCATATGGTGGGCTATCCAGAATCCGTGCTGAGGTGGAAGAACTTTTGAAGGGCAAAATATTTGTTCCATTCATTAATTAATATGGGATTTTAAGTTCCGTACAAGCCTGAGGGACATCTGAAAAATAATAAAAGTATACTCTCCTGGCATCAAATTACTCCAACTTAACCCAATTATTAGCCTAAGCACGGAGTCCTGCAAAAATAATAACCAGACTTACTTTTCGTTCTACGATGACATAACTGAAATACTTGTCCGCAGTGCTCTGTCACAACCAGTTTGACATCTGCTGACGACTGTAGCACAGTGACGTGCACAAGCAACGTCAGAATGGCCGCTGTAATGTCACATCTGCCTAACTGCATAATCTTGCAGGTCATTTGTCGGAAATACTACCGGAAAACGGTCCTACCCCGACGGCCGAAACAATGCCGACGGCTGCCGTCGGCCTACTTGAAGCTATGTTGACAGCCTTGTCCTGGCCGTCGGGCTACCCCTATCTACGCTGACAGCAGCCGTCGGCACAGAACGGCCGTCGACCTAGATGCAGACACGCTGACAGCAGCCGTCGGCATACCTGTGGGCCCGACGACCCCGCCCGTGACCAGCGGCTAACACCGTCAAACCTATGCCGACGGTCGGGACGGGCGGCCGTCGGCATATCTCCGCATGCCACTTCACCGATCCGCGGCGTAGATATGCCGACGGCGGCCGTCAGCATAGGCGCCACGTCAACGATCCGCCAGACGGCGCCCACCTAAACCCTGCCGTTTCTATGCCGACGGCAATGCCGTCGGCATAGTTATTTTTTACATGTGTTTTTTTACATATGTTTT
>NC_041392.1:12056053-12080638 GCF_002162155.2 Triticum dicoccoides
GCATCGCATCGGCCCCTCATAAATGCAGGGTGGTGTTGTGGCATGTTCGAAGAGGCAGCATGCGTCTCCGGGGCATGGCCCCCCTCACGGACGGCGCCGCTGCCGGCACCTGGAGGGGGGAAATGGACGTGTCGGGTCTACACGGAGGTGATGTAGCTGTGGGTTTGGCCCGGATGTTGATCCCAGGTGTCCCTCTGTGCTGACCTGACACAATCGGGTGGAGAGGTCCACTAGTCAAAGCCCGTCCGTGGAAAGTCAAAGGGCTAGATCTCGTAGCCAACCGCTCCAGGATTAGGCGGGACGGGGGCCCTAAGGGGGTAGCAATGCCATTGGAGCGTCGTACCGGGTCCTCATACATGCCAGGTGGTGTGGTGGCATGTCTGAAGAGGCGGCACGCGCCTTCGGGGGGTGGCCCCTCTAACAGACGGCAGCGCCGCCGGCCTCCTCCACACTCATTCCGCATCTCGCCCACCCCCCTTACCCGCGCCCCGCCGCCGCCACCACCCTCTTCGTACCCTCACCCCACCACCACCACCCGTCCGCCCTGCCACATCTCCAGGCCGGTCCACGCTGCCCCGAACCCGCGCCCTCCGGCCTCTCCTGCTCGGCCTCAGCGCCGCCCCGACCCCGCGGGCTCCGGCACCCCTCTCACACAGATGGTGCCGTCGCCGACACCCCCTTCACAGAGGGGATAGGAAGGCTAGTGTGTAATTAACATAGTGGAAACATAATTTTTTTAAGAAAAAGAACAATGTTGTTGCAAAAAAAAAAGAAATATATCTATGCCTACGGCTTAACAGTTGGCATATATGCCACGTGGCTTGATTTATATATGCCGACGGCTAAGCCGTCGGCATAGGGCGCCTTATCCACTCGCGGCCACCCCTCCTCCACTCGTTCTTTCCCACACCCGCAGCCTCCTCCACTCGCTGCACCCCGCCGCCTCGACCCGCACCTTCCGCCGCCCGCCGCCGCTCCACCCGCGCCGCTCCCCGCCGCCGCCCGCGCCCCTTCCCTCGCCCCTCCCCGCCTCCACCCTGACCCTCTCCACCTCCTCCTCGCGCCGCTGCCGTCCACCCGCCCCGCGCCGACCCCGCCTCGCGCCGCCGCTAGCCACAGGGCTCCCTGCCCCTGGCTCGGTCTCCTGGAGCCGCAGACCGCCCGACGAGCACGCGTGGGTGCGGCTTCGGCCGGCCCTGCTCATCCATTGCCGTTCCCTCCTGCCCCAGTGAGCACCTCCCTCCACCGCCGGACGCCGCCGTGCCCGCCCCCAGCCCCAGTGAGCACCCCCTCCCACAAACCTTTGTTGCCGTTGCTCGTGTTCATGGTGGCCGGATGAATAGATAGATGCTAGATAGATGGATGGATGCTAGATGAATAGATAAATGGATGAATATTTAGATACACACTAGATAGTTTTGCGTAGTTTTATTAGGTATTTAGATACAGACTAGATAGTTTTTACTAAGTTTGTGAATATAGATGAATAGATGTCGGGCAAGTTTGCGATAGATGGATGGATATTGGTCAAGTTAGTGTTTTGGTCATGTTGATTCATATATAAGAAGCAAATCGAGGCACTTGGTTTCTAAAATACTTAATAAGTTTTTTTTTTCAATTTGACATGTTGTTTCATGTCGATTTATAATGTTGTGCCAAATGGTTAATGTGAGGTGAAGACCTACATTTTTTTACTTGGTGGAATTAACAGGATTTGTGGCGTTCCATCTTCGTGGAGTGACTGTCGACGTTGGAGGTGTTGGTCCACGATCGTCCCTCCTTTGATCGACTACATCCTCTACATCGAAGGGTGAGCAACAATTCCATGACCTCGTCCACTTATTTTCCATGTCACTAGATTAAATTTTCACATCAAGTCACGTAACCTAGGTCTCCCGTCCGAAAAGGTTGCATCGATAAATATGCATTCAATTGCATATTTATCACCGCAGCTCTTTCGGATTGTCCAGCGCTTTCCACGGACAGCCCGAGGATGTGTAGATTGGGTACGTTGTTCATGCTCTACCCCGTTCCAAGACAGGATTTCGGCGACGCTTCCCTGTTGTTCTCCGGATGCACATTCTCTCAGCATTTTGCCAAGACGTGTATTTGGAGAATAGCGGGGAGGTGCTGCCAAAATTTTCTCTCGGAATGGGGTAGAGCATGGACAACATACTCAATCTACACACTCTGGGGTGGGATTAGGACCCATCTATACCTATTAGAGATGTAGGTGGATTAAATGTCGTTTCTCATCAACACTCTAAAAAATAAAAAATTGATGTGAGTAATTTAAATGAATCCTTAATTTTGTTGTGTGGCTTCCAATAAAGCAGAGATGGCAGATAATTAGTGGATGTATAGTGGGTTTTTTCATCGGAATCAAGTGACAACAGAGTGGGTCGAGAAAACTGATGTGTTTTTGAAAGAGATATTCCGTAGTCCAATGAGGATGGTGCCAGAATGCCCGTGTGCCAAATGTAAGAGACGTATGCACAGAGATAAGAGTGAGATGACTAAGCACCTTCACACGCATGGATTTATGCCCAACTTTAATATGCCCATAAACTTTGCCCAACGGGACCGTGGTAGAGAGGAGGTGATACGACAACGCGTCGCTGGTTATGAGGACGATGAGGTTAGAGACATGCTAGATGATGTCTTTGCTGCACAGCCGACACCTCCGTCACATTCAGCAATGAACCGGAGGAGCCGGAGGAAACCGCAAAGGCCTTCTTGGATATCTTGGCCTCGTCAAAGAAACCTCTCTATGAGGGTGCCAAGCTGTCTATGCTGGATGCCATCTTGCAACTGATGGCAGTCAAGGCTGAGTACGGCTGTAGCTGAGGTTGCTTTGAAGCATTTTTGGGAGTATGGGCTAACAGCCTGCCTGAGGGCCATGAACTGCCGAAACCATGTACGCTACGAAGAAAATCATGAAGGCGCTCTCCATGGACTATGAGAAAATACATGTTTGTCCAAAGAATTGCCTTTTGTTTAGGCATGAGTATGCGGATGACAACTACTGTAGGAAGTGCGGTTCCTCTTGGTATATTGAGGTGGTCGATGAGCATGGTCAGAAGCGGCAGCTAAAAATCCCTGTGAAGGTTCTTCGATATCTTGATTTTATAAAAAGACTGCAGCGCCTTTTCATCACCGAGGAGTCTGCCAAAATGATGAAGTGGCACAACGAAGGGAAAAGGTACAATCCAAAAAAAATTGTACATCCATCGGAAGGTGAAGCATGGAAGTCATTCGATATAGAGTACCCGGAGGAAGCAGCCGAGGCTGGGAATGTCAGAATTGCTATAACAGGTGATGGGTTCAATCCATATGGTATGTCGTCTAATCCATACAGCTGCTGGCCCATATTTGTTATTCCGCTCAATCTCCCTCCCGGCGCCATAATGCAACGCAACACCATGTTCCCGTTGCTTATAATTCCGGGGCCTGAATATCCGGGGAAGAATTTGAGTGTGTTTATGCAGCCATTGGTGGATGATTTGCACCATTCTTGGTACTTCCCGAGGTTGACATACGACCGGCATCTGCAGAAAAATTTCTTGATGAAAGTTTGGCTATAGTATTGAATGCATGACTTTCCCGGCTATGCCCTATTCTACGGATGGTGTACAAGTGGAAAGATGCCTTGTCCAGTGTGCATGCAGGCCTTGATTTTCATTTGGCTGAAGAAGGGTGGCAAGTATGTTGCCTTTGACCTGCATCGATAGTTCCTCCCTCCAGACTATCCTGATAGGGAAGACAAGAAGAATTTCACAAAAAGCAAAGTTGTCCATGAAGTAAACGAGATTCCAACGTTTTCTGGTGCGGATGTGCTTGCTCAGCTGAAAGCTCTTAAGCCTGCCGGCGAAGGGAAATGCAAAGGCAAAGGCAAAGCCACAGGCGAAGACGAGGGCGAGGGTAAAGGAAAAGGTAAAGGAAAAAATGTTTTGAAGCTTATGGTGAGACACACAACTGGACTCACATTACCCCCTTCACGCAGCTTCCCTATTTTAATGACCTCAAACTTCCATACAACATCGACGTGATGCATACCGAAAAGAATGTCGCAGAGTCCCTTTTTGCATGATCCTCAACATTCCTGATAAGACAAAGGATGATGTTAATGCTAGAGTCGATCAACAGAATTTTTGTGATAGACCACGTCTACACATGCAGCCTCCCACAGGCAGTCAAAAATCTTGGTTCAAGCCAGATGCTGACTTCGTACTTAAAAAGGATCATAAGATGGAGGCATTGAAGTGGCTGAAACACATCGTGAAGTTCATTGATGGTTATGCGTCGAATATAAGTAAGGGGGTCAATCTTTCAACGGGCAAAGTGACCGGGCTCAAGAGTCATGACTATCATGTATGAATTGAGCGGATTATGCCAGTAATGGTTCGGGGCAATGTTCCCGAGCGTGTCTGGCGTGTGCTTGCGGAGTTAAGCCATTTCTTCCGCACGCTTTGTGCTAAAGAAGTATGTCCTGAGAAGATAAAAGAAATGCATAACAAGGCGCCGGAGTTGATATGCAAGCTAGAGAAGATCTTCCCGCCAGGCTTCTTTACTCCGATGACATATCTAATTTTGAACCTCGCGAATGAGGTATTGTTGGGGGGCCCTGTGCAGAATCATTGGCAGTACGGCCCTGAGAGACAGAACAAGCATCTGAGACATAAATGTGGAAACAAAGCTAAGATTGAAGCTTCCATAGTTGAGGCAGTTATCCTAGAGGAGGTGGCAGACCTCAGGACAGCCTACTATCCGGACCATGTTCCCACGTTGCACAATAAGGTGTCTCGATACAATACAGAAGAACCCAAGTATAAACCCAAGTTGCCTCTATTCATCGGGCAAGGTGGCAGGGCTGGATGCTCGACACCTTGTCTCATGCCACGAGATGAGTGGGAGGATGTCATGTTCTATATCTTGCACAACATCAAGGAAGTTGAGGATGAGTGGATGAGGTAATACCTTTGCACCATTCTTTTAGTCAATTCCTTATGTTCACTTTGCCTAGTTCTTATACCACTTTTCTTATTGTAGTCGATTCGTTGATGAAGAGTGGACGGGAATGCTGCCTCCTACTGAAGCGGGGGCACTTGCTCTTCTCCGAAAGGGTGCTGATGGAAGGAAAATTTTCATTGCATGGTTCATGGAGAAACTAATTTTTCACACTTCCCTATTACCTATTTCACCGTACAATTCTAATTAAACTCATGCACCCTATAATTTCAATTAAACTTGTAGGGAAATGATCCGAACGAATCAATGGATGAAGAATTGAGATGGGTTTCCATGGGTTTTGACCCTGCCGTCATGACATGCCAAAAGTATGAAGTGAATGGGTATCGCTTCCATACAGAGGAGCACTAGAACAGTCGGCCTGATCCCAAAACCATTAATACCGGAGTCTTCACTGAAGGAGATAATAAAGTAGATTACTACGGAAGGGTAGGAAAAATATACGAGCTTACATTCAAATGTGGCCATGAACCCCTAAGTCTCACTGTGTTCAAATGCCGATGGTTTGACCCCAAAAAGGGTCTGAGACATACGCCTTCTGTTGGTTTAGTTGAAGTTAAACCATCAACCGTCTATGCCGGATCTGATCTCTTTATTGCCACTACCCAGGCCACACAAGTATATTATCTGCCTTACCCATGCCAGAAAGAGTACCTAAAGGGTTGGGAAGTTCTGTTCAAGGTGTTGCCACATGGTAAGCTATCGGACCCGAACGATGATGATTACTACAACATAAACCCCATGACATACGAGGGAGTGTTCTTCCAAGAGGAACATGATGACGTGGTTCGAAACAACGATGATGATGACTTGGGTTATGTCGACCTGGACCCAAACGACGACGACGCACAGATTGATGGTGAGGCAGTTGTGAATCAAAGAGACATAATTATGCTTGAAAAGTTAAATGAAGATGCTGACGATGAGGAAGAGCCTCCACCTCCGTCAGACAACTAAGAAGATATGCATGATAGTGATGATGAGACCGGTCGACAAATAGATTACAATAGTGATGATTCATATGTGTTCTAGAAAATGTAAGTTCTTTTAATGATCACTACAATAGTATGCTTAATGTGCTCTCTGTTATTAATGTTTTTCCTGTATGCTTGTTTATTTGATATCCTTACTAATTGTTTATTCTCTTCTCAATGCAGGTTTGCTAATCATGGGCAAGTCCAGCGGCTCCAGTTTCCTCAGTAAATTCAAAGGACTTACTCGGAGTGGACGAGCCCACAAGGTTCCCTCCCGACTATGCGAGGATGACACCTCACAGGGAGGTGGAGGGGTCGGGGAAGGAGACCCTAGAGGAGGAGGGGGTGGGGGAGAGCCCCTAGAGGAGGAGGAGGTGGCGGGAAAGGCAGCCAGGGCAAAAAACTCTGGGCCGTGTCCGAAATAGGAGGGTCTTCTTCGATTCCCTCCTATACCGAGGCACCTTCTGAGTCTGAGGAGGAGTATGTTCCTGATGGCGAGGAGGAGGAGGGCGAGGAGGAAGAGGCCGAGGAGGAGGGTGAGGAGGGCGAGGAGGGTGGTGGAGGGGAGGTTGACCCCGAGTTGTGGGGTGACTTGCCAGCGGGTGCTCCACAGGGGTGGCAGCGTGGTACTGCCGGAGTACCTACACCACCTTCTATCGAGGCGCACAAGTGGCTCATTTAACCTGCGGGGACAGAGTAAGTGCCTCTCAATCATATTTTCAACACATGACAACATTTTCTTATTGTACACATGGCAATCCTTTGATTCTTTTGCAGTAACTGGATCCTTCGCGGAAAGGGCCGTAAACCAAACGGCCTTATCACTATCCTGTTGAAGGAGTTTTGGCCTGGCCTATTCTACCCGCGGCCAGATAGGGACCCACAGCTGCGGGTTTTGGCCACGAGCTGGGCCCACTACGAGGCTTGCAGCAACGCGGAGTACGGGACGGCCGCTAAGGCCGTGATCACCAAATTTTGGGTAAGTTCTCTTCTGAATCACTTGTCTTCAGTTTTGTTCATAGTTTATCATTTAATCACTCAACTCATGCCTTGTTTGCTTCTGGTTTATGCATGATTGCAGCAACTCTATAGAGTTCTTGACGAGCACAAGGCCAGAGCCGACGTGGTCTTGCTTGCGGCTGCGAAGAAGAAAGCTCGTTAGTTGCAGTACGAGGTGCGCTGGGTTGCCGTCTCGCAGTACTACCACATCTACCTGCAACAAAAGATGACCAAAACTCAAGCGCAGAGGCAACAACTTACCTTGAACAGGGAGCAGTTCATGATGGTAACTATTACTGACTTTTCATTGTTTCAAGCAGTCAACTATATGTTTCATGCTCACATTTCATGCTTCCAAAATTTGCATAGGTTGTTCCTCGTTGGTGCTATGGAAGGCATGACGGATGGGCGAATTTGGTTGATAGGTGGCTCGACCATGATGCAGAGTTTGCTGCCAAGAGCAGCAAGGCCCGGGCTAACCGTGGAAAAGACGGGACACACGGTTAAGGAAACATGAACCACTGGGGCCTCAAGGCCATGAAGGTATATCTATATGCATGATGCATTTTTTGTTGTTCTTTACCGTCATGTTCTTATGTATGGATAACTTCTGTTTGACGTTGCAGGAGGACAAGTTGAAGAGGCCGCTCTCCGACATTGAGTCGTGGAAGCTGGCCCGCGAGCGGAGTGATTGCAAGGATGGTGAGAGCCAGTACTATGGCAAGACCGAGCAACACCTGGAGTCTTACACTCAGAACTATCAGAAGTTGCATCCCGATGTTCCTGTTCCTGAGGTCGCCCAGTCTCAGATCGACGACACAGCGGTGGTGGCCATCCAGGGGAAGTCACATGGTCAGTATCCGTGTTTCGATGGCTTGATCACTCCTTCGATCTCGTACACATGGCTTCGGGCTACCAACCCGAGCCAGTTAGAGAGTACGGGGCGTTCACAGACTCCCTTAGCTCGCCAGCATGCTGTAAGTACTTCCCCTTTATCTTCTTTCTCTCTAGCATTCTCAGTTTATTTTCAGCATTGCTCACTTAGAAACAACCTAAATTATGTAGGCATATAAGGCCTTTGTCGAGCATAGGAATCACGAGGTGCGAGAGTACTTGCAACGAGTGAAGGCAAACGATGATTACAACCGTCAAATGATGACGGTTAGTTTTTCCCTCTTAAAACCAAGCTAAATTTTTGCACTTTCATTCCTTCTGACCTTCTAGTTTGCTTGTTTAACGAACATCCAGGTAAGGATGGCAATGGGTAGGGTATGGGCAGGGTAGAGCAATACCATACCCATACCCGTATAGTCAATGGGTACAAAATTCTACCCATACCCGTACCCATGGGTATGAATCTTTACCCATGCACATACCCGACGGGTACCCGTACCCATTGGGTACCGAGCGGGTAGAACAAATAGGACACAAGTTGTTCACAACTTTACACTCGTTGATAGCACATTTGACAAAAAAAATCAATTATCGCAGCTCAATAATAGGTAGATGAGTAAATGACCACTATAAAAATTTAGAAATCACAACATACTCATAATAGGAGTAGCTGAGTCACATGACAAATTAATGATTAATTGACGACAACTTAACATTAGTTCACAAGCGGGAAGGGTATGGGTATACCCGCGGGTACAAGGTTATACTCGTACCCTACCCATGACTTAATGGGTAGGGTATGGGTACTACCCATGGGTATAAAAGTGTGCCCATACCCTGCCCATGCGGGTATGGTATCCGCGGGTACCCGTACCCATGGGTAAAATTGCCATCCTTACATCCAGGCTATGTTGGCGTCTTGGAGTAACCGCACAGATCCACCACAAATGGGACCCCCACCACCACCTGCAGGAGAACCCCCACACGTGCCCATGTTCGATGAATGGGTGGCACTAGGCAGTGATAGTCCGGTTAGTACATTTGCCCAACTACTGACAAACTAGTTCTCGTTCATTCAACACTATCATATCATATTTACCGTTAGAATCTTCTCTCAAACATGTAGGGGACCGGTGGCTCGACTCCTGCTTCGTCGACCCCAGTCACTCTGATCTGGTAGAGTGATGGTGGTCGCGGTGGCGGTTTTGGCGGAGGTGGTCTTGGCGGTGGTGTTTTTGGCGGAGGTGGGGTTTTGGCGGAGGTGGTCTTGGCGGTGGTGGTTTTGGCGGTGATGGTTTTGGCGGCGGCGGTCTTGCTTGATGTCGTTGATGATACCCGTGCATGTGGCCATCGTGCCATACCTTTCATGTTCCTACTTATGTTTCATGTCTTGCACTACTTATGTTCATGAACTTTCGCCGGTGATGATCTTTAGATGATGAAGTTGAGTATGTTTAGACGATGAACTGTCATATTTCTGCATGATCCCATATTTTTCTGCTTTTAAATGCTGTCAAATGAATTGAAAAAGAGAAACAGGGAAAAAAACTATGCCTACCGTAAAGCCGTCGGCATAGATGGCCCAGGACTTCCCAGCGCGTGCCACGTGGCAGGGCTATGCCTACGGCTCATCTATGCCGACGGCTTTGCCGTAGGCGTAGCCCTGCCGCCAGGAGGCACCAGGGGGCGATACATGGCACGGCTATGCCTACGGCAAAGCCGTCGACATAGATTTTGTCTATGCCTACGGCTCGTAGGCATAGCCCTGCCACCAGGAGGCACCACGGAAAGCCACGTGGCAGAGGTATGCCGACGGCTTGGCCGTCGGCATAGATTTCCACCTATGCCGACGACTCCCTGCCACGTGGCTTCCCGTGATTCGCAAGCGCTTTTGACGGCGCTGTCCGTTGCCGTCAGGCAAAAAACACTGCCGACGGCTAAATATGCCGACGGCCGAGCGGCAGCCATCGGCATAGGTCCCTATGCCGACGCCTATACTATGTTGATGGTCTGACAAGACTACGCCGACGTGATCTACGCCGACGCGGCTATGCCAACGGCAGCCGTAGGTATAGATCTATGCCGAAGGGAAATGGCCTATGCCGACGGCCCAGGGCCGTCGGCATAGGCCGCGAGTCCGGTAGTGAAATAATGGAATGGTGTCATGCTAAAGAAACACATGTGATAGTACATTCCTTTTATTTTTCTTGCATTGTTGTTGCTAAGGCTGGTATAAGAAAGAATTAGTTAATATGGTGACACTCAACGACTCCTGAAGATGGTGCGGTGTGTGTGTATATATATTGTAGCCATACAAAGTATGTGTGTTTGCAAATGACTGCGTCCATCATTGGAGGTAAATGACAATGAATTCGTCTCTTGCCTCACCAATCTGAACATGGAGTTTTCGAATCGAATATTGAACAATCAGTTTCCTCAATTCAAATTCAAAGTTTTCAAGATCTTCAGAAAAAAGATTGATCGGCGGTTGTGGCTATGTTTCTTGGTCGTTTGGGCGGCGAGGGGTGTGGTGGGTGGCTCAGGCATGTAGTCTATCGCAAGCAGTCACATTGCCTAGATCTGGACTTGGTTGCACGGGTGAGCTACGGAGTGAAAAGCTCCACGCTTTGGCGGCGACGGCGGCGGTGCCCGCTGGTGCTGTGGTCCTCTTGAGGATGTCATTGTGGTTCTCTCTATGCCAGGGTTTTCGGGTGAAGACTCTTGTTCATCTCGGACTCGACATCGGCAACACACAGTGTCATTTCCCCTCTTGAGGTCACTTTCGTGGAACTTACGTGTCCTAGAGTGTGTCTTGACATTGTATTTAGGTCTACCAGTATTATCTTTCGGCAACGCAGCTGCGTGCATTTAGTTTTTCCGGCTATATCAGGATCTATTATGTAAGAGGGCTACCTCACCTCCTTGTATCGCTCTGCCGTGTATTTTAGTTTATGCTTTATTTATAAAGCAGGACGAGAGCCTCTTTCGAGAGAGTCAGATTCTTCAGTTTTTTGAGACCATACCCATAGAACAATAGTTCTAGATATTTTTCTCTATTAAATTGGATATACACAAGGGGCTACAAAGAAGGGACAAAGTAATAGGGAACATAAAATTATCCTATGCCAGTTTTGGATATCGTTAATAAAAGGGGTCATTTGAACTATGACAACACTTTTCTGAATATTTAAATGGGAGATTTCCCCACCTGAATCGAAAGGCACCACACAACTGAGAATGCCCACCCCGCGACACCACTTGTGTCGCAAAGGTAGATTTGAAAGGTCACGTGAGGCAAAGACGACGCCACAACACCTATCTGCCACACACGAGCAGATCCATCACAGAGGTAACTAGATCGGGGCAAAGTGGATGCACATACCAATGAGCTGCATGAGTAGTAGACCAAGGCGTCATGCACCCAGGTGCGAGCCATCCACAATGGCGAAGAAGAGCATGCTCACAAGCCCCGATGAATAGCCTGTGTGGAGGGCTAAGGGGGCGCGGAGCTTATCCCGGCCCGTGGCCTCCTCCAACGACGGTGAGGGTAGGGACGGTGGTAGTGCCGCTCTGGATTAGTAGCGTCGGGGCCCTCTGGCGTCACCCTAGAGAGACGAGCCGGAGGTGTATGAATCTCAACTAAGACAACATTATCCTAAACTACTATCGTCTGTCAATCCATCTCTGCAAGCAATCAACATTCTTGCTTTTGACTCTATGTTGAAGGAGAATAAGATCCTGCTTGAAAAAGTATATTTTGCGGTGGTGAGTGCAGGAGCTTCCATTCAAATCTTGCCATTTCCTTGGTTCCAAATATTCCAGCATCCCAAAAATAATGATGCCCAAAGGTATTTCCTTATGGAGCTCTTTGAAGGCCCAGTAGAATATTTTCAGCTTTTTGGGGAGAATACACTCCGAGAAGCTTTGAGCTAAGATACGATCCTAGAAAAGATGCAGGGCAGTTTCTTCATTGCAAAAGACACAATTGTAGTAGTCGAATTCATCAAAGAAACTCTTAGGTGGCTAGGCTTTCTCCTGCTCCGGTCGGCACTGCTGGCGGTCCGCCTCGCCTCCCATGGCCTTTGGGCCGTGGAGGTGCAAAGGACCCCGGCCCCTCGCCATTGGGAGGGATCTCACTCTCGTTCTTTTTCTTTCAGGGTCTTGGTCGGGGTTATGTGGCGGCGGCGATGTCCCCTAGTAGAAATAATGTCTCCCACATCCGATTTCCATTGCGGTGGTGGATCTAGCATCATCGGAGGGCGCCTGGTGTTGTGTCTCCGATGGATCTTGTGGGATTCGATCGGTGCTGGTCATTGCTGGATCTGCTTGGATCCAGTCCTCGTTTGTCTTTGGTTGTGTGCCTACAGGTTTGATCCTTCTGATCTACACTTCTCTTGAACTGCGGCGGATGCTTTTCTGGTGCACTGGTCCTGTAGGGCCTTGGCACGATGACTTCCCGACTATCTACCACAACAACGTTTGCCCGGTTTCTGCGAGGAAGCGACGATGATGGCGGCGCGCCTTCGGCTCGCTCCAGTGCTTGTGGTCATCTCTAGGTGGTCCGTGGACCTGGTTGTAAGTTTTGTTACTCCTGGTGTTCTATGTGCTACCATGACAGATGATGAATAGACTAAAGTTTCTCTTGCAAAAAAGATGGAGTTCATACAAGGTCACACAGAGAAAAATACCAATGTTTGACACCGAAGTTTCAGCACTTGATTATACAATACCATGAGACACCCAGCTACCACTAGTGAAACCAACGGTTACAAAAGAACGAACCCATGTGACTCACCAAGTGCATGCAATACAACTATGCAAATAAATTGAAACCATGTTATCTAGGTGATGGGGTACGTTCTAAACAGATGTGAGGTAGAAACTTCTAGCAGAAAGGACACGGATGGAGACCCATTTGAATTCTTGTACCGGCCGGCCAATAGTTCCAAAGGCACCATTTTATTGTACTTTTAACTAGTAAGTCAGTCGTGGTTTGATGGTGGCTAAATTCTAATAGTGACACAATAATTTCTTGACCAGACCGGCACGCAATGGTGCTAGAAGCAGGCACAGAATTAGTTATTTTGGTTGATGGATAGTGAAGTGCCCAAGTCAAGACGCTATGTGGAAATACTTTTCTCTATATGGAATAAGGAGACAAATTTATGTATAACCAGGTAGCAGCAAGATCAACTTAAAACTTTAACTAAGTACAACATTGACGTCCGCAATAAAAGTGCATTTTATTTGTCTTCTATTTTTCCCAGCAGCCTGGGATGACCATACCTGCTGAAGACCAACTCATTGATTCCAGAAACCAAGCATTATTGTTGCCTTGATTAGTTCCAATGTGTTGATTAGTTACTACTCCTGAACGGAAAGCAACTGACCAACAAGATGCAGAAATCAACTAAAAAAATGCTCTGGTATTCTCTTCTCCAGGCGAGCGATGGTGACTTGCTGTTAAATAAGTGCACGTACTGAATTGTTCATCTGGATTGAGAGAAGAGGAACAACATGCTGTTCGAGCAAGGCATGGCGATAATCCTGCTGCTCCTACTCAGCAGCCTCACACTGTTCCCGGCGGCAGCCGATGTATTCTGCGACAACGTTAAGGTCCTTACTGCCACCCTCCCCAACAAATCCTCCTCTTCCCCAGTACACTTTGCCACCGCCACCATCGGCCAAGCCCCCGACACCGTATATGCGCTCGCGCTCTGCCGTGGCGATGTCCTCAATGACACAGCCTGCGCCGAGTGCATCACCAACGTATTCGGCAAAGTGCAGAATGCTACGCCGCCAGAGGTAGAGTGCTTCAGGGCTGCCTCCTACTATGCCGATTGTATCCTCATTTACAACTTCAAAGACATCCTCGCTCCCTCATTCACCAATAGTACAGAAGGAGAAAATGGTGGCGACCCTCCTTTTGAGAGGTGGAATGTCAGAAACGTCACCGGCGACGTGCCGCTCATCACTGGTCTCATCCACAAGCTGCTGGTGCAGACAGTGGAGAAGGCAGCCAGCGCGTCGCCGAGGCGGTTCGCCACGGGTGTCATGGACAGCGGCACAAACTTCCCGAAGGTGTACTCGATGGCACAGTGCACGCCGGACCTGTCTTCCGGGGACTGTCTAGAGTGCTTGCAACATCTCCTTGGCATGATCAACTCCACCATGTCCCTCCGCATGGGAGGGCAGATGGGTGTCATACGGTGTTATTTCAGGTATGATGCGTCTCAGTTCTATCAAGGCCAACCAATGATAAGTCTGGGGCCGCTAGCTCCAACTCCAACTCAACACAAGAGTAAGTCCAGCCCCAGGGTTCCTATATGTAATTTTGTGACATGAAGGTAAAATTCTCTATTATATACACACCTGATTGGTTGTTATCGTATATGTCCATATCAGGGCGTATGAACAAGCTGTGGGTAATTCCCATAGTTTTAATACCTCTAGCTGCAGCAACATTTCTCTTCTCCATCTTGTACTATCGTCGGATCACAAAACAAAGAAAAGGTATGCCACTAATAATTAGTTAGTTTCTGAATGGGCCATTCTATTGTTTGAATTAGTTACTCTTTAATCATAGTCTTAATAAGACACTATTAAACATATATCAATAAAGAGGGATTGTGCCGATTCTTGATCATGTAGGTGAACTGATGAGGTTACAAGGATCAAGACGTTCTCGGGATTTGGAAGGAGAGGAACAACTAGTTTGGCAAGGCAAAAATTTAGAGTTCATGGTGTTTGACTTCCAACAGCTACTACAGGCCACAAATAATTTTTCGGAAGAAAATAAACTTGGACAGGGTGGCTTTGGTGCTGTATACAAGGTAAATTACTATGCGTGTGTTTTTTTATATGTTTATTTCGAAATTCTTTAGCTTCCTAACATGATAGCTAACAAAGGAGCCCACATTTATAACAATTGTTAGGAGGTTTTATAGTGCAAAGTGGAAGTGCCTAACTTTAGAATATATATTTTTACCAGGGCAAGCTTGCTGATGGATTGGAGATAGCAGTTAAAAGACTTTCTTCACATTCAGGACAAGGCTTCGTAGAGTTTAAAAATGAAGTCCAGCTCATAGCCAAACTACAACACAGTAATTTGGTTAGGCTCTTTGGATGTTGCTCCCTAGAAGAGGAGAAAATATTAGTGTATGAATACTTGCCCAACAAAAGCTTGGATTTCTTTATCTTTGGTATGTCTATGCATTTCTTATTTGAGTTTACACAATATTTATCAATGCATCAGAGTAACTAAAATTGACTCCACATTTTATTTTTCTGTTAACCCCATGAGTCTAATTTCATTACATAGGTAACCAAGTAGCACAAATTTTGATCAGTTAACCTGGCGTATTTCTCATTTTATACCAATGTTTGTCTGATGTGTAGATGAAAAAAGAAGAGCTTTACTTGATTGGTCCAAACTTGTAGCAATAGTTGAAGGCATAGCACATGGACTTCTTTACCTACATAAGCACTCCCGGTTACGTATCATACATCGAGATCTTAAACCAAGTAACATTCTCTTGGATAGCGAAATGAATCCAAAGATTTCAGATTTTGGTCTAGCAAAAATTTTCAGCTCAGATAGCACCGAAGGAAACACTACTAGAAGAGTGGTTGGTACATAGTAAGTTTCAGAAACACAATCCACTCTTGAGTACTTATATTACACCTCAATCATATGCAATAATTCGACATGTATCATATACCATTTCAGTGGCTACATGTCCCCTGAGTATGCTTCGGAGGGTGTCTTCTCTATTAAATCAGACGTCTTCAGTTTTGGTGTTATTATTTTTGAGATACTTAGCGGAAAGCGGAATTCTGGTAGCCAGCAATATGGTGATTTCATCAATCTTCTTGGATATGTAAGATTATACACATAAACTTAAGCAAGTAAAATTTTTCTATATTTTCTGTGTGACCTACATTTTTTTTAGATATTTGAAGACATAACATAACCTTAAAACTGCAAACAGGCATGGCAATTATGGGAAGAGGGAAGGGGAATTGATCTTCTTGATACATCATTGGTTCCCAAAGGTCAATCGCCGAAGATTATGAGATACATTAATATAGCATTATTATGTGTACAAGAGAATGCAGCCGATCGACCAACCATGGCAGATGTTATAGCAATGCTATGCACCGACGATATGAACATCGACGAGCCTAAGCAGCCGGCATATTTCAACATAAGGGTCGGAAATGAAGAGGAGTCTTCTGCTACAGAGTCATGTAGTATTAATGACATGACCATATCTGTCGCAATTCCTAGATAGTTTTTCTCTCCTTGTTTACTATGTTTGTGATGTCCCAACATGTATTGATGATATTGTAACCATTGTGTCAAAGTATAAGTTTAAGTGGTCAATTCTTGTTTTCACAGACTATGTTGTTGCTACCTTGACTTCAGTTGTCCCTAATTTTATTTTATTTTGCATATTTTTAACGAGGTTTATTGGTTTATCTATAGCATTTTTATTACATTTTCTATCTAAATATTAAATTGGAACACGCATCACATTGTTTCGAAATAAAATATAATAAGAATTGTTGATGGTGTGCCCTAAGCGGTTTTTGTTTATCATAAGCTGACTCGAGTTTTAGACACATGATGATTTAATTCGTGGGGATGTACATGACAATTATTTTTAAGAACGAAGGTGCAAGATGCGCCCGACTTTAAATTATTAACGCCCAGCCAGATAGAGTAATAAGAGGTTCATACAACCACCAACCACAGACAACAAAAGTAAATGATGTTCAGATACAGAGCTCTAAGCTGAATATGAGTGCAGATTCGAAAACATTTTGGTAGACTACGTGGCTGGCGACATTGCAGCCGTCATCGCCATGGCATCAGTATGACCAAGCCGCTGGATCACCGTGTGCCCGTTGTCTCACCCTTCGCCTTTCCCAACAGAGCCCACTGCTGCCGAAAAAGTTACCACTGATACGTGATGATTTGACACAAAAGTATGGTGTTGTAAAAAAATTGCAATATAATAGCCACGAAGTCATAACTCTTTTTCTTTAAAAGATGTTGTCCAATTGATAGATCTTGTGTTGGAATTTTCATTCAGGTGAGTAGTTATTTCATTATATAAACCTGTGACGCCTTGATTGACTTCTGGATTAACTAATTGCTCTATTCGATCCCTGCCGGTTGGTAGCTGCCATGAATAATTGTTTCATCGACACCGCGATTGACGGTTTCCATTTTATTGACTGTCTTTTTTTGCCAGAGAATTATTGACTGCTGAGCTGATTGCTGAAAGCCACGCAATGATACACAACTGAGGAAGCAAGCAAGGTAAAATTAGGACAAACAGAAAGAGAGCGTGGCCGGCCGTGCTGCGGTTAGCTAGCTAACATGCTGATTCCCGGCGTCCTGCTCCTTTTTTTGATGCCGCTGTCGGCAACGGGAACGGCACAGCTCTGCGGCAGCGGCAGCAACTACACCACCAACAGCACCTACCAGTCGAACCTCGCCGCCCTTGCCGCCACCCTCCCCACTAATGCCTCCTCCTCCCCTCAGCAATTTGCCGCCGCAACCGCTGGCCAAGCACCCGATGCCGTGCAGGCACTCACGCTCTGCCGCGGCGACTTCGCCAACGACACGGCATGTGCGGACTGTGTTGCCGCCTCATTCCAGCACGCACAGCAGACATGCCCCAACGACGAGGCCGCCACTGTCTACTACGACTATGACGACGTAAACAATCAGAGGCCAGGCTGCGTCCTCGGCTTCTCTGGCGACAGCGATTTCCTCAGCCCCGCGGCCGGTCTCACCGAGAACGGCACGCTCTTCGAGGCATGGAATCCGGGGAACATCTCCGCGGACGCCACCATCACCGCCGCAGACGTCCACAAGCTGCTGACTGTGACAGCCCAGGACTCGGCCGCCGACGCGGCGAGGCGGTACTCCACAGCGGTCATGGATGCCGTGCCGACGCTCTACTCCCTGGCGCAGTGCACGCCGGACCTCTCTGCGGGAGACTGCCTGGCATGTCTCCAGCGGCTCATCGGCATGGTCAACGCCACCACGTCCATGCGCCAGGGAGGACGGATATTCGTCCTGCGCTGCAACATCAGGTTCGAGACGTTTATGTTCTTCGACCAACCTATGCGGCGGATCAATCCATCCTCCATCACTCGGGCTCCTCCAACAGGCAAGATTATGTACACGACCTGTTCGTTTTATTTAATTTTGTTTCGGGCGTGCCCAGACAGTTCAAAGATTACTGTTGATCATGCTCTTGATAATTCGTTCAAGGATGTTTAATTTAAAAATACAGGAATCAAAGCATGGATAATTGCAATATGTCTGGCTTCTGCTGTGGCACTAGCTGCTTTCTGCTTCATGGTTTATTGTCGTTGCCTCAGAGGAAGGATCAGAAAACGTGGGTAAATGTGTTTCTGAAATGCTACTTTGTACTCCACTAAATATACAGAGCAGTAATTAGGGAGATCGATCTGTTGCACCAATGTTCAATTTTTCAGGTTCAGTGAGATTGCGAGAAAGGCGTACTATTAAGTTGCACGGAGGGGATCATGAACTAGTATGGGATATGGAAACAGGAATGTTATCAGGGTTTTCGTTTTTTGAGTTTGATCAGATACAGGAGGCCACGGGTAACTTTTCTGAAGAAAATAAACTAGGAGAAGGTGGATTTGGCCGAGTATACAAGGTACATATATCATACTCTTCTAAATCCTCCTTTTATATTAAATAGAGAAATATTTTATATGTCCCTGAAAATTCATAACTCTTAAATAATAATAATAATAATCCCACATATAGCCTCATGATAAATATTACTCCGAAGAACATCGATACAAAGTGGAGTTAATTTCCATTTTACTAATTACTTGGTAGTTGTGCTCTTTTTTTCTCCAGGGACATTTTCTTCAGGGAATGGAGATAGCAGTTAAGAGGCTTGCTTCACATTCAGGACAAGGTTTGGCGGAGTTCAAAAATGAAGTTCAGCTCATAGCCAAGCTTCAACATAGGAATTTGGTGAGACTGCTGGGATGTTGCTCTCAAGGAGAGGAAAAGATACTGGTCTATGAATACATGCCGAACAAAAGCTTGGACTTCTTCATATTTGGTACACATTTGCATTTTTAGATTCATAGACATCGTTTAGTATATTGATGCCATAAATATGACTTAAAATATCCTACTGTAATGTTCTTAGAAATCCTATATGCCTAATAGCACTCTCTTGAGAATTGAGGTGTCCAACTTTTATTGTTTAGATGTCCTTTCTCTGCTATACTAATATTTAGTTCACGCAGATGAACGCAGAAAAGCTTTAATGGATTGGAACAGACGTCTATCAATAATTGAAGGAATAGCAGAAGGCCTTCTTTATCTACATAAGCACTCTCGTCTGCGTGTTATACATCGAGATCTTAAGCCAAGCAACATTCTCTTGGACAATGGAATGAATCCTAAAATTTCGGATTTTGGACTAGCAAAAATATTCAGCCCAAATAACAACGAGGAAAACAGTACGAGAAGAGTAGTTGGTACATAGTAAGTTTCAAATAGTTACACCACTTATGAATATTCATATACTACAAGTTAACCATATATACTAACTGGACCTATGTTATTACATCATTTCAGTGGTTACATGGCTCCCGAGTATGCTTCTGAAGGCCTATTCTCTATCAAATCCGATGTATTCAGCTTTGGTGTTTTAGTTCTCGAGATCCTTAGTGGGAAAAGGAATTCCGGTAGCCATCAATGTGGTGATTTCATCAATCTCCTCGGATATGTGAGTTCATACATGTCCATATAACATGAAAACAATTTCTTTGTTAATCATACTTAAGTATATCATGAAATTGCAAATAGGCTTGGCAGTTATGGGAAGACAGAAGATGGATTGATATCGTTGATGCATCACTTAATTCATTTCTTCCAAAGACTCACCCAACAGAAATTATGAGGTGCATTAACATTGCACTACTATGTGTACAAGAGAATGCAGTAGATCGACCAAACATGTTGGATGTTACTGCAATGCTAAGCAGCAAGACAATGATCCTACGTGAGCCTAAGCACCCACCGTATTTCAATCTAAGGGTTGGCAATGAAGAGGATACTTCTGCTACACAATCGTGCAGTATCAATGGTGTTACGCTATCTATAGCAACTGCTCGATAGCAGTTTCTCTTTGAGTTATGTGTTCTTTACTAAGCCATATGTAAAATCAAAGATTCTGTAGATGTTGTACAAGGCATAATTTTAAGTCTTACTCTTACATGTAGTGGAGAGATGTTTCTCTAAAATCACATTGAAATGGAATGTATACTGGAAAGTGGACGTAACCAATCAAAACCATGGTTGTGTTTCTAATAAGGTTTCTTATTAGATAGTGGTAGCGAAGGTGAGTTCACATCCCGAAGGCTGTAGATAATCCCACAAACTACAAGGAAAAATAAGGCAAGACAATGACAAAGCCGCAGAATGAGCATCTTCATCAAACCACCGTGCATAGATAGCCAGTTTATGATGATAAGTGTGGAGAGCCATCTGGTAATCAGAAACGTTATAGACGGCAACAACACCACCATCAGTAAACTTTTTCCGCATCCTTTTAAGTCTGGGAAACACTGGCGGCAAGTGCCGGTTGTGCTGGTGGAGTAGGATCAACCGGGGTGACCGGACACGGGGGACAAAAGACCTCCCCGGACAGAACGCACCATACACGACCTCAAATGTGAATGCACATGTAGGCGATGAAGTCGGTGTCATTAACAGCTTCAGGATCAATCCTGAGCCGGCAAACAACAAGAGATCAAAAGTGAATCCAACTAGAAGTTGTCGATCCACAAGAGAGGGAAAACGAAATCAATCGGGAGCCCGAGTTGTGCTTGCGGGGCAAAAAGGAAAATGTAAACCAACTATTGCATACATTACACAAGACTTCGGGGACAAGGATGAAAAATATAGACTATAATACTACTGGGTGCGTTTGGATGCAAAGTATTTTTGTAGTTTTTCTAGAATACCGTGGTTTTTTAGAAAACCTTGGTTTTGAATACTTTGATGCGTTTGGCTTCAGCAAAAACCGAAGTTTTGTAAACCATAATATTCCAGAAACTGTGGTATTTTAGAAGTATTTGAAAAAGTGGTTCGGACCTCTTTTTTCTAAACAGAACAGAGAGAAAGTGCAGTTGACATTGCCATCTACGTCGAGATAAGAATATCAGCTGCGACCGCCTCCTAATTTTCCTCCATTTATCCCGTCCGATTGCAAGATTGCTGCAAGGGGTGACATATATATTAGATATGACGCTGCTGGATGGGATGACGGCACTGCTTAGTTTCTAGTGATCTTGCACGCTCCTTCATGGAGTCCTTGGCTGTCGATTAATTTCGGACGAGTAGCGCACTGATTACATCGATTGGTCCTTTTGGAGAACACTTTGTATGTAGCCGGATATATATGCTAGGTAGCCGATTCAGTATAAATGGCGCATGTACACCCACAAAGAATTTTGGTCCGCCTCCAAAAGTACATGCAGGCATAGACATATAATAGCAACACGCTCCTAGGACTGTATTTACTTCAATCTAGTTGATTAATGAACTTAAGTTGCCACAGGCTCTTGATCAATCATGCACCTCCTGGTTAAATGAATCCAGCCATTGAAGGCCGGCTGAACGATCTGTTTCTTGCGCCTGTCTAGTTAGCATAGCAGTACACAAATCTGCTACATATGTGCGGACGACGTAGCAGCTGCATGCACCCGGCGGCTGTTAGGTCGTGTAGCTCACTGAGTTTCAGCTGTCAGCCAGCGTTACAATCAGTCAAAACTGTAGTATAACAACACCAGCCAAACACCTAGATAGTTTTGCTAAAACTAAGAAAATCCATGGTTTAAAGAAACTGTAGTATTCATTGTGTACACATCTGAATACTGTGGTTTTCAATTACCATGGTTCTCTAAAAACTTTGTTGCCAAACTATGTTCAACTAGACTTTAATCTAAGAGCATCTCGAGCCGCGCCCCCAACAAGGCCCCCCAGGCGATTTTTCGGCCGCCGGCGCCGAAAAATCGGCCCAGTCGCGCCCTCAAGGGCCCATTTTTCGCCGGCTCGGGCCGAAATTGGCGCCGGCGGACCCAACCCGAACCCGGCGCACTAGGGGGCGCTCGGGGGCGCCGGGCGAATCGTTTTTGGCGCGAAACAGCCGCGGGCCTTCCTTGCCAGCGACTCGTCTCTCTTCTCGTCGCTTCGTCGTCCTTATCGCCTCGTTTCCCACGGCGAATCAATGCCAAAGCTGCCGCGCGATGCCGCGCCGGTCAGCCTCCTCCATTGATGCGTCACGGGCGGCGCAGTGACCGGACGACGCGCATCCCCTCGCCCGCCACGCGTACGCGCGACGGCTACGCGTACGAGCGCTTCCCCCTTTCCTCCCTCTCCTCTCGCCATCTCCAGTTCAAAGCATGGCCGAGCGCTTCCCAGGCAACGGTGCGGCGACGAACGGCTTCGGCCGCCGCCACCTTCACGAGGACAAAACTCGGCTCCTCTTCGAGGCTGAGTACCCGGTCCCACCGGACATGCGGGTGCTGGGGACGCAAGGACGAGCACGGCGTCGTGATCCTTGACAGCGACGACGACGAGGACGCCCCCGGACCGTCCAACCCGCCGCGCCAACCGGGGGAGGGTTGCAGCAGGGATGGCGGCCGCGGAGGAGGCGGCGACGACGATAACGACGACGACGGCGACTACACGCGGTTCTACCGCCTCCTCGGTATGTAGAACTGCAAGGGCGGCGGGCGGTGAGGAGCGATGAGGAGCACCCTAGTAGCTTTTTTTTTCTTTTTTGTAAAATATTTTAAATTTGTACGAACTCGCCGAAGTTTGTTCGAATTTGCGCCGTGTTTGTGCCGAAATTAAAATTTTCAAAAAAACATGGGCGCCGCGACTGGGGGACATCACGCCCCTAGCACGCGGTTTGCGCTGGTGCGCGCCCAGGGGCGATTTTTAGCGCCTCCTGGCGGGCCAACGGCCGGAGATGCTCTAACAGACCAAATGAGAGCGCCCACAACATCAAGATAGAAGAATGAACTCCAGTAGAATAAAATCAAGACCTATGGTAGACTGCGATAATTATATTAGCTCCAAAAGTTCAAGAGATAACCGCATAAAAATGGGTGATAATAGTAGTACCCTCTCTATAACATGATAAAGTTGCATAACCGACTTCAAAGTTTAGCTACAAGCCTACAATTAAGCAAAAACTGTCCACAGATTTATATCATTAGAAATTTATGGGGGATATATATCATTAGAAATTTGTCTCTGCAATTTAGATGTTTCAACTATACCTCACGATTGAAATCCTTGCTTTTTCTCATGGCTCTGGAAAATATTGCTTCGATCATGCGTGCCGATTCTTGTGTTCCTCTGAGTTTCAGAGACTCAAACCCTTGGCACCGATCTCCGTCGTGCAGTTCAGACTCAAACTCAGACCAGCAAGGCTGTTGGAGAATCGCTAACAAGCACAAGACTGGATGATTCACTGCATACGATGAATTTCCAAAAGCATTTAGTCAGATCCTCAAATTCCATTGGCATTGACCAACGCCAAATTCACGCCAATCACATAAAATTTAAAGCACGCGTACCCAGGCTTGTTCACCTGAACAGAGTGGGTTTGGATTCAACCCTTTGTGTGCATTGATCTCTATTTATAGCAATCGAACCGGCGACAGGTAGTCCCTGTCCAGAGCACCTTGCGGTTGCACGGGGAACCAGGGAGAAATTCACATACCCTACGAGCCTATGATCGTTGCTTACGCCCGATGGGATAGGCTTGCTCTATGATGCTCCACCAGGACTTCTGTGTGGGCAACCTGAAAGCCACTACAGAGGTCGCCATGGTTGACATGGTAACTGTGCGCAGCACCAACAGGTGGGTCGGCAGTTTGGACTCCGAAAGGGGATTAGTTCGCGATGGGCATGTCACCAGCGATAGAAATTGCCGCCAAGGCGACCGGAGGGTGGATGCGTCGCTGGGCTCTCCGCCTGTGACCTAGGCCATCGAGAAGAGAGACGGATCTGGCGTTCGAGGTAGCAGAGGGACGCTTTGCGGCAAGGAGTTCCATATCACCATGAGAAGTGTCAACACGGCTGACCGCCCACATGTCAGCTCATGCTCGTAAGACATCCTCTAGGTATAGAAGATTTTTTTGTCCCCTAAAAAAGGGACGATCCGCCGCCTCGCGAGTAGTTGGATGTGACACAACCCAGCGGCTCAACATCTCTCTCTACTTCGCAACAGAGATCTTGTCGCCGAAAAATTTGCAACAGAAGTTATGTTGCAGAATATATTTTTTGCAACATAGGTTATGTTGCGGGATTTTTCTTTTGCAACATACATTTTGTAGCAAAGTTTTTTTGCAACAGAGCTGATGTTGCAGAAACTTGTCTAAGTTGCAGTCCTGGTCGTGGCTATGGTTTGCAACACCGCTGCTATTGCGAGATAAGGTAAAGGGTCACATGGGTAGGCAAGGGAAATAATTAACGTGTGTGAGCTTGTGTGAAAACGTATGGATCAAGGGCAATCCAACGGCTGCGCGCGTGATGGAACTCTCCGCGTGATCAGCCGATAGAGTAGTAGTCTTTTCCTAAAAAAACCTACACAAGACA
>NC_041392.1:12080882-12093760 GCF_002162155.2 Triticum dicoccoides
TAGCGCACAATCAGACGCGCCGAGGCAGGTTGTTCGCTCGCCCAGATCTCCCCTCGTGCGACGCTTCAATTCAGGAGCATCTCCACGCGCGCCCTCAAGAGCCCCCCTCCCCCCATGGGATTTTTCAGCACCGGCGTCTGAAAATCAGCCCAGTCATGCCCAAGGAGTCTATTTTTCGTCGGTTTGAACCGAAACTAGCGCCGGCAGACCCAGGATGAACCCTGCGCGTTGGGGGTGCCCAGGGGCACCGCGGCAATCAATTTTGTCGCGAACGAACTGTGGGCCCGCTCCGTCAGCAACGTCGCCTCGTCGTTCTCACAACGCCTCGGTTTCCCGCGGAGAATCAATGCCAAGGCTGCCGTCGTTCAACCTTCCATTGATTTCTCACGGGCGGCGCGGTGCTGCGAAGCACCCCCTCCCGTCGTGCCCTAGAGCAGTTCGCCGCTCGGCACCGTGGCCGCGACGAGGGAGGCGTTGTCGCCCTCGACGACGACAGCGACGACGACGCGCCGCCACTGGTCTGCCAGGGCGACCTCGGGCAGGTGTCCAGCAGGGGCGGCCGCATGAAGGAGGAGAAGGACAACGGCGACTTCGCCTCTCTCGGTGCATTATTTAGCTGTAGTCGCGACCTCTTTTTCCCTAAGTACTTTATCTATGTAAAAAAGTATTTCAGTTTGCCGAAGTAATGTACTGTTTCACCGAATATTTATCCCGTTCGCCGAATTTTAGTCGAATTAAAAGTTCAAATTTTTTTAAACAGGCGCCTGGGCCGACCCTGGGGGCCGAATTTAGCGCCGGTTCGCCCCCAGGCGGCGATTTTTCGAGCCACCTGGGGGCCACTCCTCCCAAGATTTCTCCATCTCTGTCCCCGCACGACACTCCTCCACCCTATCCTCACGCAGCTCCAACTCCTGTGGCAACTACAATCAATCACCAATCAGTCAACTCTTTTTGCAATACGTACGTGCTGATGGATCTAGACTACAACCTGCGTCCGTGTGTGAGACGTGAGTTGATGATGTGGCGTCAAATGTGACCTCGGCGTGAATTGATGATCGGTAAGATTTTTCTGGACCGATCTAATGCCTTTGTAAATTTGTGCCAGTTTCCAAATACTGATTCTTTAAATTTTATTATCAGTTCATTTAAGCATATGTAGCCCGTTGTGAGGAAGGGAAAAAGGAAGAGAAAACGAGCAGATAAGTTGAAAGAATTATAGAGGATCCATTGGTAGTTTATTTAGAGCAATATGGGCAGTTGAAGAAATCCAGACGACTTCTTGTGCAGTAACAACTAATGCTAATTCAGAAGATGAGAGAAATCAACAGCTGGTACCAATGTGAAGGGTGCTGACGCCGTCGCCTCTCGCTTGTCGGAGCCAGATAAAACTTGTTGTAATAAATAATCGAGAAGTTATCATGTTAAGATCTTATAGGACTAGCGCACCAGAACAATAACCATCATCGATAAAAAGACATAAGATCTGATGAATCCATTCTCAAGACACAAATATAAACGACCGAAGAACGGATCAGAAGAGATCCACCCAAGACAACCATTGATTGAATCTCGTGAGATCCGTTGAAGACACACCTCTACACGCCGTCCAACGATACTAGACGCATTATTATGCTATATAGTTGTTTGCTATGGCCGATTGGGTTTTTGGTTGCTGACAGGTTCACGTATTTTCCTTTTGAGGTGGTACGACAAAATTTAAGGGTTGCTGTCAAATTTGGAGTTTTCCTGAGAACTTTGCTCCACTTAATTAAAAGCCCACTTAATTGGTCTTCGTGGACACCCATGGATGAAACATTCAGATACGTGGGTTAAGTGGGCTAATCCCACGGTGTCCACATCGCCCACTTAGATTAGCTAAGAAGTAGCCACGGACGCGAGGGGACAGGGCTAGCCGCTGCCCGCCGCATAGATCAGGGACAGGAATGGCCACGCGGCCGGTTTCCGTCTCCGCCGTGACCACGCCGCCGGATTCTATCTCCACCGTGGACACGCCGCCCTCGTCCACCTCCGCCATGGCCGCCAACGGCAGAGGACACGGAAAGGGTGGCCGGAAGCGCGCGCCGGCGGCGGTGGTGACGGGATTGCAAGTGAGGCAGCGGCCGCTGCCGTGGGTGAGGCTGCTGTCACAATCTTAAGAGATGCGTGATTGGGGTTGCTGACCCATTGTTTCTCCATTCTCTTCAAGAGATTATCGTCACGACTCCATCTTCTGCTCGTTGGTGGCAAATGCTCTGTTTCTTGGTGATTCTTGGCGTTCATTTTAGAGCTCGCTTGCGTTCATTCTTGATGTTGTCTACATTTTGGGTGAATCAACATTTGACTGCTGAAGTGCTGATGTCCAGGACATGAATGTACTGTGTTGTAACATGTATGTATCTAAACAAGGACGCCTTATGTGTTGCTGAAACATGTAGTAGGACACCATGCAGCCTGTAGCTTCCTTGCTCTGACCTATGCGGGCATGCAGCTCTAATGCAACCTGCAGTTTCTTTATGTGGGTTTGCGGCTGCCTCTTAATCCCACATAATTTATGTGGGCAGCCCGCATTATCCACATAATTATGTGGGCAGCCCGCAGGCTGTCCCACTTGCAGCCTGAGACCGGACGCAGCTGGCCGCACGTCCTTCCGATGACCCTAAGGCTGGTCATAGTAGGGAGTAACTTAAACTAGTGTCATACATAACACTAGTCTATGTTACTATTTTCATAATGCGAAGTGTCATAGAAGTAGTATCATATATGGTTGCATTTATTAGCTTATAGACTCAACATTTCTTGAGAAGCGCTATGTGATGGTAACATAATATGTTACTCCAAACACCTCTCTCCTCATTAATTAGGTGCCACATAAACAAATTTGTCTCGGGATATGTTATGTTATTAACTAAGTTACTTCCACTATGACTAGCCTAACACCCACCCTCAACAGATCCAAGTTGTATCGACCGTTATCCTACGCATGGAACTTCCCATCGACAGCTTCCGTCCCGGATCGAGCATGGCAGCCATTATCCTACATGGCGACCTACAAATCGTGTGCCTCATGGAAGTTCTTTTTTCCAGCGCACCCGGATGCGCCGCTCGTTGCGGTCGATTCCCCGGAGCTCACGGCCAGCACCGTGTGGGCTCATCCTCCTTGGTTATCACCTAATTCAGTTCCTGCTCCATCGCCGCCGTCTCCCCTCCCACCCAGGTCCGTGAGGGCAGAGGGGGGTTCGTGCACGACTCTCCTCCCACAGCCTCCCTGCCATGCCCCCTGCTGATTCGATGGCCAGCACCATCAAGGTTTTTTTTTAAAAAAACTATCACATTTTTTATAGCAAATTCGGAAACGATAGCACCTAATGCAAAAAACAAAACTGTGACCCCATCGGCCTCGTGTGGGTCGAAGAGGGTGTTTTCGGTCAGCGGTTGGCCACAAGGACTCTTCGGTCACGCATTGGCCGAAGAGATCCGTAGCTGAGCCAAAAAGGCCTTTATGGTCAACAGTAGGCTGAAAAGTACTCTTTGGTCAGCAGTAGGCCGAAAAGTCCCTGGGGCCCATCTTTTCGCGTGAACGGGAGGCTGAAGCTGCATGGCTGTGCTCTTTGGCTTATGTTAGGCCGAAATGTTTTTTTTTAATTTTGACTTATGAATCTGATGAGGAGACATATATCGTTTTATGTATGCGGAAGACATATTACTATTAATCCGCATTGTTATTCGAGTTACATTTCCAAAGAGATTGCAATCGATAATTAAGATACAAGTACATTTGAATTAAACAGTAGGGCTAAACTTAAAAATACAGCTTACATACTACATGAAGGCATCATCGTCATCCTCCGTCAATGCAGCACTTTTGCCCTTCGACGACGCGGTACTCTTGCCCTCCGTCGACACAGCACTCTTGCCCTTCGACAATGCAGTACTCTTGCGTTTCGACGGTGCGGTACTCTTGGCCTTGGTGCTCGGCATGAAGATACCGTCTTCGTCTTCGCTGTCGGCAGTCCATAAATATGTATGCTCTGCTGCGGTCCTTATGAAATTCCCACTCTTCGTCTGCACTATATATCTTCTTCCAACATTCAACCCAGACCTACGTAATGCGTGAGCCAACTCATTCAGTATGGTGTCACTACATATGAGTTCGTCCCATGGAACTATCCTATTATCCATCCTGAAATCGGTGGCTAGCCTAAGAAGACATTTGCTCATCCCAGGGCGAAAACTACGATCAAAATGATAATCGGACATCTCGACTACACTAAACTTGACTACTTATCACCTTCGCATGAAGGGGTTTTTATAGGTAAAGAGGAGAAAATGGCGGGAAAGAACGACTACGGTATGGAGGAAAAGGGTTGGCGGGAAACGGGTGGCGGGAACATATGGGGCGAGTTGCCGGGAAAATATCAAGGGAAAGGGTCGTGCGAAAATATATCTTTTTGATGGGCAATGGTTGCACAACATTCATAAGTCAAAATTCAAAAAAAGAAAAATTCGGCCTAACATAAGCCGAAGAGCGCTGCCAGGTGGGCCCCAGGGACTTTTTGGCCTACTGTTGATCGAAGAATACTTTTCGGCCTACTGCTGACCAAAAAGACCTTTTCGGCCCAGCTACGGATCTCTTAGCCAATGCATGACCGAAGAGTCCTTTTCGGCCAACCGCCGACCGAAAACACCCTCTTCGACCCACACGAGACCGATGGGGTCATAGTTTTGCTTTTTTGCATTGGGCACTATAGTTTCTGAATTTGCTATAAAAAACATGATAGTTTTGAAAAAAAAATCCACCATCGACGTGGCATGGAGTACGCCCTCCCGGCCATGTGGTGAGCGTCCTCTTCATCAGCTACTAGTGTCCCCCTCCTAGACCAGGATTCCTAGGGACGTCCATGATGAATTGATGATGGTCGGCTCTAGCAGCAACGTGCCAAGTTCATGTTGGCGACCTCCATTTATTTCTCCTTCTACTCAGGCAAGGAGAGAGAAAACCGCTACCACCTGGCAGGTTTTTCAGTGAAATCAGGTTTTGGATGACACATACCCAGTTTGAGACTTAGGGACCAAATGTGGTGTAAAAATTCTTGAGGAATCAGTTGTTTACCTTTGGTAAACGTGAGGGGTAAAAAATAGTTGTGGGTTAACTAACATTGTTTCGTGCACGCGCGCGTGTGTGCAGTTATCATATCATTGTCATTGTTTTTGTTCTATTATACTGAAATGAAATTCTTAAGGAAATTTTTTTAACACACTTCAAACGCAGATGCCCACATACACACACATACACTAATGCACACACGCACAACCTACCCCTATGGACACCTCCAAAGTATTGATCCACCGGAACATCCTGAGATTCACGGAGTCACCACACTCGCCTTCATAGTCGATGGGAACCTCTCTCCTCCCACGGTACGAACACAATGAAAAGTCTGAAATAAGTCCAGAAAATGCTCAAGGAAGTTGTGGCGTTGAAGTGTTGTATGCGGAACTGCGGATAAGTAGGAGGCTGAATTTGACGATGTAGCACATGTAGGAGCATAGTTACTGGATTCGTTGAACCCCGGTCCCAACCGGTCGACCATATCCAATAGGCATCGGGGTTCGAAGTGGCTCGACTGAGCGAACCCAAAAGAGGTAATAGCACACCAGGTACCCTAACTTGCACAGGATATGATGATCTAGTCCTAAACTTGCAAAACTTGATCAAAGCCATACCCCAACTTGCATCTCATGTGATGTTTTAGTCCCAGGCCAATCACAGATCGCCAATTGGCTAGGCCGGTCAACGCGCATTTTTTCACAAAACCCCATGCCGTTTCCCTGAATCAACCCGCACTCACCCCCACCTGAATTGAATCTGTCGGAATCGAGTTCACGTCCGTTCGAGAGGGATCAGTTGGTCGCTATCGGGGCGACAGAGCTCACGGGCTGGCGGGGCGATGGTGACGCCAGCGACGGAGGCGTCGTCGCCGCCGTTCGCCGGCGGCGTGGAGACGCCGGCATCTGCTCATCTCGTCCGGCCGTTGGGTGCATTCCCTCCTGATTACTGTGAGCTCGACACCCCGTCTCTTCTTTCTTTTCCTCCCTCTCCTCTCCTCTGCTTTGCTCCTCTGAGCTTGTCGCCCCGCCGTTTGCAGCTCGAATCGCGTCCATTTGTGCTCGAATCGGGGTCGTCTAGTGGTGTTTTTTGAGTAGGGTCATGTATGGCGAAGTGGAGCTAGGGTTTCAGCCGATGAAATTAGGTTTGGGTTCGACACGATAGCTAGGGTTTATGGCGGACAAATTAGATGTTAATTCCTTTGTAGTTGGCTTTTCGTTCTGCTTTAGCCTGTACTCTACTCAAGCATCTATTCGTGTTATGAAATTTTAACTACTTTTTGCTGTTGAAGATGTCTTGTACCGAGTATAAACTTGGCTATTTTGTTACACCATTTAGTGAGTGTTTTGGTAATGCTAATGGTATGTGCAGCTAAGTTTCAGTGAATTGAATGGTTTGTGTTAATGTTGTGCTAATATTGTATTTCATTTATGGTTAGTTTATATTTAGTTCACTGAATATGTTTAGTTATCTGTAGTTCAGTGAATATGTTCGGTTACTGTAGTTAACTGAATATATTCAGTTACTGTAGTTACCAGAATTTTGTCAAGTACTGTAGTTAACTTAATCTTTTTCAGCTTACTGTAGGTAACTGAAAGGTTCAGTTAAAGCTATTGTTCAAGTATGTTAAATCGGATGCAATTGACTAATTTATTCAGTTAACTGAATATTTGTTTTTCAACTGATGCATCTTTGTTTTGAATACAGTGTGTGATGCAGCAAATGGAGAAAGTGTGGACAGTCCATTTTTTACACTGGAACTTGAGCATGGTGGAATTTTCTGTGGCCCAATCAGAAACCTGGAGTACTGGAACCCTTCTGTTGAGGTGCTAGACTTTGTTGACTCGGGCACTTTCTCTTATGCATTCCTTGAACAACACTTGGTTTGGTTGGGATATCCTGTGAGTGAGCACATCATTTACTTCAGCAAACCAAATAAACCAATCTCAGATGGTTTGATCAGAATTAGCAGTGATGAGGATGTGCAGCATATGATCAGAGCTAGTGCTGAGCATAAGATGCTTGTAGTCATGGTTGACCATACAGATTTCATCAGCAACTTCAGGTCTGACTTGGTGTGCACATTGCCCATATCTTTCATAACATCAACAACAAGTTTTGCAGCAGCAAGTGTGTCCCCTTCCCATAGCCTTGTTTCATTCTTTGTAGAAGATCCTTTGTCAGAGATTGCAGCAAATGGAACAGGCCCAGAGATTTTGCTTATTGATGGTGCTGAGCAGAACATGCTAACTGGAACAGACCCACAGAGTTTGCTTATTGAGGGTGCTGAGCACAACATGCTAACTGAAGATGGAGAAATAGTTATTGAAGATGTAGTTGTTTCAGATTCTGATTTCAGTGACAGTGACTATGACATAGATGATGGTGATGATGATCTTTATGATGACAACATTGACTTTGATGTTGATGAAGAAGCTGATCAGGATGAGGATAATGTGGAGCCTGAATACTTGCTTGAGGATGAAGATCTCAACCTATCAACTGAGCAAGCAGGTGAACTTAGGTACAAGTTTAAAGCTTTCAATGCAAAGGTGGACATGATTTCCCCCGTGTTTAAAGTAGGGATGGTATTTGCTGATGTGGTTGAGCTAAGACATGCACTGACTGCATATTCAGTTAGAAACAGAGTGCAGATAAAGAAGATAAAGAGTGATAAGAGGAGACTTGAAGCAGTTTGTGAAGATGGTTGCCCATGGTATCTGTATGCTGGCAATGACAACAGGACAGGGGGGGTTTGTCATCAAGACTTACTATGGAGAACATATGTGTCAGAAGAAATGGAAGATAAGGTCACTGACAGCAAAATTCGTGTGCAAGTATTTCATAAATGAGTTCAGAGATGACCAGAAGATGTCACTAGGTACATTTTCAAGAAAGATCACCAATGAATTTCATGTCACCCCTAACAGATGGAAGCTAGCTAGGGCAAGAACTGCAACACTTAAGGAGATCCATGGTGATGAAGTAGAGCAGTTTAGTAGGCTTAGGGACTATGGTCATGAATTGAGGAATACCAACCCTGGGTCTACATTTCTTCTGTCAACTGAGGTTGTTAGAGACAAAGACTTCCCACAGGGCAGGAAATGTCCGAAAACTATATATTGGTCTTATGATGCATGCAAAAGGGGTTGGCTCAAGGGATGCAGGCCTATTATTTTCATTGATGGTTGTCACATGAAAAATAGGTTTAAAGGAATGTTGCTTAGTGTAGTGGGTATTGATCCTAATGACTGCATTTTCCCCATTGCAATGGGTTGGGTAGAAGTAGAGTGCACCAGTTCTTGGGAGTGGTTTCTCACTACATTGAGAGATGACCTTAACATCACAAATACTGCTCCTTTCACTATTATCAGTGACAAGCAGAAAGGTTTGATCAATGTTGTGCAAAAAATCTGGCCAGATGTTGAGCATAGGTTTTGTGTTAGGCATATTTATCAGAATTTCAGTGAGAAGCACAAAGGAGAGCAACTGAAGCAAGATCTGTGGGCCATTGCAAGAGCACCAAACAGGGTTAAGTGGAGCCAAAACTGTGAGAAAATGGATGGACACAGTGCAGCTGCCTTCTACTGGACTAAAAGACTTGATCCAAAGACATGTTGTAAATCATTTTTTAGTGTCTTTCCCAAGTGTGATATTCTGCTGAACAATAACTCTAAAGTATTTAACAGCTACATTCTAGAGGGCAGAGAGATGCCAGTGCTGTCCATGCTGGAATACATCTTTTACAAGATCATGCAAAGGCTAGTGAGTAAACAGAGATAGGCCATAGAGAAGTGGGCAGGGCAGATAATATGCCCAAACATCAAGAAGAAACTAGACAAGAACACTGAGTTTGCTGCTAATTGTCATGTCTCTGAAGCTGGCCAAAATTGTTCAGAGTTCAGTCTGGTAACTCTAGTTATACAGTTAACTTGTGCTTGCACACTTGTGACTGCAGGAGATGGCAGCTCTCTGGAGTACCATGTGGCCATAGTATAGCATGCTGCAGGGAGGAGAGAATTGACCCAGAGACAATGGTTCATGACTGCTACACTGTGGAGAATTATTTGAAAGCATATGGATACACTCTGGTTCCACTTAGAGATCCAAAGCATTGGGAGAAACAGAATGGAGACAATGTATATCCATCAGTTTTCACTAAATAGTTAGGAAGGCCAAAGAAAAACAGGAAGAAAACACCAGAAGAGAAGAGAAGCAGGAACGTGTTAGATATTTGAACAAAAAAGGTGTGACAATGCACTGCTCAATTTGTGGCAGAGCTGACCACAACAGAAAAGGGCACTACAGGTGGCAGGAAGCACTAGTTGCAGAAGGAGTAGAGCTTGTTGATGATAACTATGATGATCCAACATTTCTCCAGGTATGCTTCTGTTGCATCTCATTTTGCACAGTTGGCTCTAATGCATGAACTCCCTAAAATGAGCTTATCTGAACATCTTTCTTTGCAGAACACCTTTCCAAACAGGCCAGATCCTAGGTTGGATCCTACCGAGTCACCAACTAGTATGGTTTTTAATATGTCCAGCAGGGAAAGAGCAAGAAGACCTCCTCAAACGGTCCATGGCCCACTGCTTGAGCTCTCTTCATTTGTTGCTGCTGCTGGGGCTGAAATACCACAACCCAGGGTGACTACAGAAATGAATATTGCTAGGCAGATAAGGGCAAGAACAGAAGCTGACATTGCAAGAGGAAAGAAAAGGAGAGGCAGAGGAGAGGTACATCCAAATGCAAGAAGAGGAAGGGGAGCAAGTGTAGTCTCAGCTCCAGGAAGAGGTGCAAGGGCAGATGCAGGTTCAGGAGAGGGAGCAAGTGCAGGTGCTGGGAGAGGGAGAGGAGCAAATGCAGGTGCTGGGAGAGGGAGAGGTGCAAATGAAGGTGCTGGGAGAGGGAGAGGAGCAAATCCAGAAGCTGGGGGAGGGAGAGGAGCAAATCCAGAAGCTAGGAGAGGGAGAGGAGCAAATACAGAAGCTGAGAGAGGAAGAGGGCAGTAATGTGAATGCATGTAGAGGAAGAGGAGGTCAAGCAGGTGAGAGGGCATGGTGGCTGATGTTTGGAGATGACATTGCCAGTCATATTCCTGACCTAAATGCTCCTCCTGATGATTTTCCTGCTGCCTGATCTAGTGGCAGTTCTCAGCTACCATTTTTTGACAAGGCCTATACTTATGTAACTCATAAACTTGCCTTTTTTTGTTATGCCAAACCCTGGCATAAATTGCCTCATTTTTGGTGGCAAAATGTGGCATATATTGCCTAATTTTTTGGATGGCATACATTGCCCTTTTTGTAATTAAATATTATAATTAGGAGTTAACTGAATGTTGGAAGATATTTGAATGTTGGAAGATATGTGAATGTCGCAACATATCTGAATGTTGTTGTTCATTGAATTTAGCTGAATTTTGTTGTGTTAACTGAAGTGAATTTTGCTGCTTTTGACTGAAAAAAAACTTAAAAAATTGTTTTAGAGTGAATACTTATCTGTTTTGGAGTGAATATTGCTCTTGTTAATTAAAAAGAATTTTTGAAAAAAAATGTTTGTCCTGTGCATCGAACCCAGGACCTATGGATAGCAAACCTAACTGCATTGTCAATGTGATAGTAGTAGTGATTTGTTTAGATGGTGCCACACACTATAGTTAAGCAGACCCACGAGTTATGAATGTTGCAACATATCTGAATGTTCATGTTCATTGAATTTAGCTGAATTTTGTTGTGTTAACTGAAGTGAATTTTGGTGCTTTTGACTGAAAATAAACTTTAAAAAATGTTTTGGAGTGAATACTGCTGTTGTTAATTAAAAAGAATTTTTTTTTAAAAAAATGTTTGTCCTGGGCATTGAACCCAGGACCTGTGGATAGCAAACCTAACTGCATTGCCAGTGTGATAGTAGTAGTGGTTTGTTTAGGTAGTGCCACACACTGTAGTTAAGCAGACCCACCGTTCCACTAGCTCGGTCGCTCCGCCGATTCAGATTCCTAGGCCTTTAAAGCCAACCACCTCACTCCACTAGCTCAACTCCACTCAACTCCACTTCGCTCCCAATCCACCCATGTCGCACCTCGCTCCTCGGTCTCCCCGCTACCCCGCTCCACCAAGAAAACCCTCGCCGCCGAGGTCCACGCCGCCACCGGCGCCATGGACAACATCCCTGCATGGCAGAGGGCCATCGAGGATCTGGCCGGCGATGACGACGCGCTCCGCGCGGACCTGAAGGAGATAGCAAGATGGTTCCCCTCCGGCGAGATGCTCCTCCACCACGCGCGCCGGCCTCGTAAAGGTCATGACTGACGACGAGAAGCGTCACGCCATGCCCGCACCCGGCATCGCTCCGGTCCTGGTCTTGCGCTTCGCAATGGCCGAGACGCGGTCGGACGATCCGAGGCAGCGCGCGCGGTGGTGGATGTACCGCTCCGCCACCACGCCGTCGCTGCACCCGAATCCGTTCCGCATTGCCTCCAGGATGCAGCGCGTCGACGACGTCGTCCTTGCCTTCCCCGCGCCAGTCAACACCGCCTATTGGGACCGCTTCAAGCCCGACCTGTTTGTCCACGGCGACGTCTCCGACGTCCAATCTTCCTCCGATGACGAATCCTACTCTGACGACTCCGACTCTGACTCTGGCTACAAGCCGGATAGCGAGTCTTCAGGCGAGGAGGAGATAGAGGTGGTGGTGCTATCTGACGACGAGCCGGACGACGTCGTGATGCTGGCTACCGTCGTCGCCGGCAACGAGGGCGACAGGGAGCTCCCCATTGACGTGGACCTGCTGCCAGAGGTGCCTGACATTGTCAAGCAAGAGGTGGTGGAGGAGGTGCTGGCGGTGGTGGTGGATGGGCAAGCACGGGAAGGCTCGAAGAAGAGGAAGAAGCCGACGAAGATTCAAGTTTCAGGGGAGGTGCGCCACTCCCAGCGTCTGAAGCAGCTGAAGAACTAAAGACTGCAGAATGTAGTTAGGTATGCTCAGTAGCATATAAGTTAGCATATCAGTTAGTAGTTAGGTGTGCTTCACTTATGTTGAGCACATAAGTTATCTGTAGTTTCGAATGGGCTGGTTTGAGCTACTTTTGGTATGTGTTGAACTGCTGCTGCAATTGTCTGTGGGTTGAACTTATGCTGCAACTACCTAAGTTATATGTATGTTGCTTTCATATGTTGTTGTTGCTGTTGTTAGTTGTATATGCTGCTTTTGGTATATGTTGCTTTCATATGTTTTGTTGCTGTTGTTAGTTGTATGTGCTGCTACAAAATGTTGTTGTTCAGTTAAAGTGAGTTTACTGAAACAAATTCAAATTCAGTGAAACTTACTGAATACAAATACAAATTCAGTTAAACTTACTGAATACAAATTAGCTGGCCATTAACTTGAATTAGCTGGCAAATTCAGTTAAAGTGAGTTTACTGAAGCAACTACAGTTAAACTTACTGAATACAAATGCAAATTCAGTTAAAATGAGTTTACTGAATACAAATTCAGTTAAACTTACTGAATACAAATTAGCTGGCCCACAATAATGGGCTGGGTTGGGTTTTTGACTAATATTAGCCTAGGATAATGGTATGGGTTTTTGACTTTTGTGCCTAATATTAGCCTGTAAAAATTGGCTTGTTTTTAATTTCCTGCCTAATATTAGCCCACAATAATGACCTACCAGCCACCCAACACCCAGATTTACCTACCACCCACCCCTCTTACTGCTATATAAAGCACACCCAAATGGCACAACCAGCAGTCAAAGCCAATTCCTCTC
>NC_041392.1:12093967-12098136 GCF_002162155.2 Triticum dicoccoides
CCGCCAAAGAGAACCCTAGGAGGACATGGATCCTGGAGAGGTAGTAGATGCAGAAGAGGTACCCAGTGTAGCCAGGCATAGAGAGGCAAGAAGGATGCAGAGAAGGCAACTGGCATAGAGGATCCTTGTAGCACGCAACCGCAAGGATGTTCAGCAGTTCCTGGAGGCATTCCCACCTGGATCAAACTCTAGTGATGATGATATCATCTACCGGGCAAGGAGGAGGGCTAATCTCCATCCCTTTCAGGTCACTAGGATGAGGTGGGCTAGGATTCTCTACCCAGATGAATAAGCTCTGAAACACCCCATTGCTCCTAGATCTTCTATCTATGTATGAATGCACTGCATGTCAATGCAAGTCTATCTATGTATGAGTGACTCTTTTATTTATCTATGTATGAGTGAGTGTTTTATCTATGTATGAGTCAGTGTTTTATTTATCTATGAATGAGTCAGTGCTTTATCTATGTATGAGTCAGTGCTCTATCTTCAGTTAACTCTTACTGCATTTTACTAAATCTATACTACTTATTCTCTGTTTAGTTCCAGTTCTGCACATTTTAACTCAGCTAACTAGTCTTCAGTTAAACTCATGTTAACTGAGACAAATACTGTTAAATAACTTATCTTCAGTTAAAGTCATGTTAACTGAAACAAAATACAGTTAACTGTATAGTTAACTGATACAGTTAACTAGTCTTCAGTTAAACTCATAATCCATTTAACTACAAATTCACTTAACTGGACATGCAAACAGAGAGAGACAAATTGAGTTAACTAAATTTGCATGTAACTGAATCTTCAGTGAACTGGTAATTCAGTTTACTGAACCTTCAGTAACACTGTCAAAATTTCAGTTATCTAATAACACCTTGCAACAACATAACTTGGGCAGTCATACAAATTCAGTTAGCTAAAAGCAGTCATACAAATTCAGTGCCTTAGATGATACTGGCATACAAATCAACAAAGTTCACTAAAGAAGTACAACTAATTAATAGCTCCAACTTAAAGCAGCATTACACCAACAATGAATTACTCAAATTCATCTAAGATCTCCTTCACCCTCCTTATCTTACTCTTGGTCTCCTCCTTGTGCCTGAATAAATCATCAATCACGTACTCCAGTTTCTTCTTCTCCTTCTTCAGGTCATCCCTCTGTGACACAACTTTGTCCAACTCTTCCTTCATGTTGTCCATCTGTTCCTTCATGCTATCCATCTGTTGCCTCATCTCATCACTATCTTTCTCTGCCTTAGCCCTCACAACCTGATGAATACTAGTGCTAGATTTACCAGACAACTTCTTCTTCTCAAGCTCTTGCTTTAGGTCAGAAACAGCAAGTCTTGCATTGCCCAACTCAGTAGTTGCCTGCTCCTTCTCAGCCACCATCTTAGCAAAATCTAGTTTAAAAAACCTCAGATCTTTTTCCATCTTTTCTTTCTCTCTCAGAACCAGATTTTCTTCAGCAAGATGTAAATTCTCACTGATCCTTAACTTGTTCTCATCATCATACATGCCCCAAACCCTGGCTAAACTCATCTTCAGAGTGGCAGGCCATTCAGGGTCAATCCACTCCACAAAGTTGCATTTAGGTGATCCCTACCAAATAACAAAGAAAACAACTTTAGATAAATGAAAATCTTGGAGCACTATTGATTCAGTTAAATTCATTTAAATGAAGTTAGGTTCACTTAACTTATTTAAATTCATTTAGGTTCACTTAACTTCATTTAAATTCAGTTAAGTTTATTTAAATTCAGTTAAGTTCACAAAACAACAAGCTGTTAACTGAAAATGCACTCCTCCACACTCTTATATAGATCATAGCAAGATGACACATTGCAAGTTTGGAAAATTAACTGGAGATCTACTAACCTTTTGTGCACAAGCAAGATACCTCCTCCCACTGTCAACTGATTCAAAAGACACAAACTTCTCACAGACATCTTCGTGTTCACATCTAGCTGCAAGATCTGGAGCAAGGCCTCTCCACTCAGAGCAGAAAATGGTGGCAGGAGCAGGAGCCTACAACATGCGCAAAATGTTCAGCAAAGAGGAAGGCATCGAATACCTAACTACTGCATCCCTAACTGCTACCTCCTCCCCCATTTTTGCTCAATCCCTAACTGCCAGAGGCACCGTCAACAACTAACCTCACTTGTCACAGAGTAGCTGTCGGACGACGAGCTCGATCCTTCACTCCAAGATACTATCGGGGCGAGCTGGACGGCGGCGGCGAGCTTGCTGGCGGCGCGGAGAAGCTGCTGGGGTGGAGGGGGGCAGGGGGCAGATGGGGAACGAGTGGAGCTGCAGCTGGAACGGACGTGAACTCGATTCCGATAGATTTAATTCGGGTGGGGGGTGAGTGCGGGTTGATTCAGGGAAACGGCAGGGGGTTTTGTGAAAAAATGCGTGCACTGACCGGCCCAGCCACTTGGCAGCCAATTGGCGAGCTGTGATTGACCTGGAACTAAAACATCACATGAGATACAAGTTGAGGAATGGCTTGATCAAGTTTTGCAAGTTTGGGACTAGATTATCACATCCCGTGCAAGTTAGGGTATCTGGGATGCTATTACCTCAACCCAAAAACCAAAACAGAGCCCATCTGGCTGTGTTCTTGGCTTTGGTCGTCCACGCGCGTCACTGCTCATCAACGTAAACACGGAATACGCAGGCGAAGCGACAGGATACTCCTTATCACTGAAGAAATGATGACGGAGGCATCGGTGACGAGCGGCAGCCGGTGGTCCTTGGCTCCTTGCTGTGAGGAAGATGGATGGAGTCAGGGGTGGATGGGAAAGCAACCTCCGGAGAAGTGGAGAAGGAACGAGAGATGCGTGTGCCATGCAGGGACGGCGGCCAGGCCATGTCGCTGCAACAACTAGAACGCAAAGGTAGTAGCTAACGACCACAACTAATGTATCGCTTGAGGCGAGACACAGCAGCGCACAGAATGGGCCGGCCCAGCGGAAACCACAAGTCTAGGGCGTTATTTTTTCACATTTTTTTACTTTCTCTTGTATTTCAAAATATTATGAAAATGTATAATGTGTATGGAATAAACATCAAAACATATATATGAATAAAATGTAAATCATGTAATTTTAAAATGTCAGACATGCAGAAAAATTGTTCCTAGTGTATACAATTTATTTGGAATCTACTGATAAATCGGGCTTATTCATAACGCTGTGTTTGCAAAAACTATGTTTATTTATCTTTTGTGGACCTTGTTACGCAATATATGCAGTTGTCCTATTTTGTTTGTCGTTAGCCGAGAATTCAAAGGATAGGAATCAAGGTAGCACTTCTATCCAATACTATTTTGGTGTTAAATATAGCACATTTTAGTATTAGCAACCTGGGGTTTGCAAAAAAATGGCCGATTAACAGTCAACCGATAAAATCGGTTAATCGGCCAATTTCCGACTAATCTCTAACCCTAGCTGTCCGAGACGCTAACGATACACCATATCCTCAACATACACACACAGATATATATATATATAATTGGTCATCTATATATATTTGTGACACCTAGGTGCCCAGACTCCTTGCCTTGCCACCGCTCGATTGCATTTAGATGTGTGTTCTTGTGATGACCGATTTGGAAAATATACATAGAAAATCGAGCAAAATCGATACAAACAACACATAGAAAAAAAATCAAGAAGGATCAAAAACCTAGAAAAACAGATAAAACCATAAAGAAAAACATTTGAAAAGAAAAAAAACATGATGAAAGCCGAATAAAAACGAAGCATAGCAAACCTAAAACGAGCGAACCACAACGAGCCAATCCCTATGCTAATGGGCCGACCCAGTTGTTGGGGAGCGTAGTAATTTCAAAATTTTCCTACGATCACGCAAGATCTATGTGATGCATAGGTACGAGCGGGAGAGTGTTGTCTACGTACCCTCGTAGACCGTAAGCGGAAGCGTCAAGTGACGCGGTTGATGTAGTCGAATGTCTTCGCAATCCAACCGATCAAGTACCGAACGCACGGCACCTCCGCGATCTGCACACGTTCAGCTCGGTGACTTCCCTTTTACTCTTGATCCAGCTAAGGCCGAGGGAGAGTTCCGTTAGCACGACGGCGTGTTGACGGTGTTGATGAAGTTACCGGCGCAGGGCTTCGCCTAAGCACTACAACGATATGACC
>NC_041392.1:12098423-12105443 GCF_002162155.2 Triticum dicoccoides
ACTAAAACAATAACTTGTGTGTTTATGGCGTGCCCCCTCCCCCGTATATAAAGGAGTGGAGGAGTGCAGGGGCCGGCCCTCTCTATGGCGCGCCCAAGGGGAGTCCTACTCCCACCGGGAGTACGATTCCCCCCTCACCCTCCCCCGCTTTCCTAGTTGGAGTAGGAGAGGAAGGAAGGAGGAGAGAGGGAAGAAGGAAAGGGGGGCCGGCCCCCACCCAATTTGGATTGGGCTTGGGGGGGCACCTTGGCCGCCTCTTCCTCTCTCCCACTATGGCCCAACAAGGCCCATATCCTCCCCGGGGGGTTCCGGTAACCCCCCGATACTCCGGTAAATGCCCGAACTCATCCGGAACCATTCCGGTGTCCAAACATAGCAGTCCAATATATCAATCTTTATGTCTCGACCATTTCGAGACTCGTAGTCATGTCTGTGATCACATCCGGGACTCCGAACTACCTTCGGTACATCAAAACACATAAACTCATAATACCGATCGTCATCGAACGTTAAGCATGCGGACCCTACATGTTCCAGAACTATGTAGACATGACCGAGACACGTCTCCGGTCAATAACCAATAGCGGAACCTGGATGCTCATATTGGTTCCTACATATTCTACAAAGATCTTTTATCGGTCAAACCGCATAACAACATACGTTATTCCCTTTGTCATTGGTATGTTACTTGCCCGAGATTCGATCGTCGGTACCATCATACGTAGTTCAATCTCGTTACCGGCAAGTCTCTTTACTCGTTCTGTAATGCATCATCCCATAACTAACTCATTAGTCACATTGCTTGCAAGGCTTATAGTGACGTGCATTACCGAGAGGGCCCAGAGATACCTTTCCGACAATCGGAGTGACAAATCCTAATCTCGATCTATGCCAACTCAACAAACACCATTGGAGACACCTGTAGAGCATCTTTATGATCACCCAGTTACGTTGTGGTGTTTGATAGCACGCAAAGTGTTCCTCCGGTAATCGGGAGTTGCATAATCTCATAGTCATAGGAACATGTATAAGTCATGAAGAAAGCAATAGCAACAAACTAAATGATCAAGTGCTAAGCTAAGGGAATGGGTGATGTCAATCACATCATTCTCTAATGATGTGACCCCGTTAATCAAATGACAACTCATGTCTATGGCTAGGAAACTTAACCATCTTTGATTAACGAGCTAGTCAAGTAGAGGCATACTAGTAACACTCTATTTGTCTATGTATTCACACATGTACTAAGTTTCCGGTTAATACAATTCTAGCATGAATAATAAACATTTATCATGATATAAGAAAATATAAATAACAACTTTATTATTGCCTCTAGGGCATATTTCCTTCACCAGTCGCACTGCGCCTAAGGCGAGAGCTCCTTCCATCTCGCTATAAGCAAGATATAGCTCTTGCGGTAGCTAGCTATGTAGCTATTTTGAGTCGTGGGCTAATTGGCTTGTTTAGCCCAACACGCTTTGTTTAATCTTTTTTCATAATTTAGAGTTAGGTTCTTCTATGGCTGTTAGCTGTTTACTCGAAAATATTTAATCGTTCCTATAATATATTTCTCTGGTGCTTCGAACTGTAGACGAATCCGCGAACCCAATATCTGGTTCGCAATCGGAGATAAAATACACCCCCCCCCCCCAAATGCAAGAGTCCAAAACATATGACGTAACGAACCATGAACGTCCAATTCGAACCGTGAATCTGGCAACTATGTGTAGGAGGAAATGAATATTTGGACATGTGAACGTTGGAGAGCTATTTGTTTTGCATCAGTAAGTTTCATGATGAAACTTCTGAAATGAGATGAAGACACGTATCTTGCATTCTGACATGAGATAAAGACCATTCTGACATGTGATGAAGACATGCAGATGTAGTCGATGGCGATGTCGAAGTAGAGGCATGGGAAGAGTCGACCGGCGGTGGATGATGTAAACCGATCTTGATCGAAAAACTAAAAAAAAAACCGATCAATACAATCGGCGGGAGAGAAACACACAAATCAAAGGATCAGGAAAAAAGACTTTCTAGGGCAGCCAATCGACACGAACGGCGGACAAACCCTAGGCACAGGTGGCGCGCCCCGGGGACGGTTTAGTGCGAAAGCGACGACGTCTAGGGTTTGGATCGGGTTAGACTTATAACGTGTAAAAGGGAACAAAGAGGGATTGGTGAAATTGTTGTTTATTGCTTGAGCCTCGTTGACATATATATTGTCTTGAATCACAAGACAAGGTAGATTAAAGGGAAATGTTACCTTTCAGCCGGCTTTTTGCGCTCTCGTGTCCGCCACCTCCTTTGTTTGACACGTGGCCACGTGAGGCCGATACCATCGCCCATTTTGCCCACCATAACGAACTGATGAGGCAAGCGCTGACAGAACACTGACCGGTCACTCCTCATCCAGAGTAGATGGCTATTTGTGTTATGTGTGTATGCGTGAAGAACCTGCGCAGCTCCTCACTGGGAGAGCCTTGGGCAGTTGCTACACGCATATGCTTTTTTTGGGAAAATGTTTCTGCAACATGGATCGTGTTGCAATAGCGACGAACACAGTTGCTAGACGCACACTAGTGCAGAACCGGGCAATATCACCAGTTCGTAAGGCCCTTTAGTGCCGGTTCGGTAACCGGCACTAAAGTGTGGGCACTAAAGGCCCCCCCTTCAGTACCGGTTCAGCACGAACCGGTGCTAAAGGGCAACCACGTGGCATGAGTCAGCTTCGTGGGCGCGTAGGACATTAGTACCGGTTGATAACACCAAGCGGTACTAAATATTTGGGTGTGTTTTGGTTTTATTTTTATTTTTACTTTAATTTTGTGTTTTCAATTTAATTTAGTGATTATTTTACATTATAATGAGTTGTTAAATCATTAGGTGAATGTACCACAGATTAGTTTGACTGGATGCATGTGGATCCTAGCTAAGTCATCAAGTATATGTCATATCCATATTATATATACTTGATCACCTAATTAAATGATCGAGGTAATATGCATATGGCATATACTTGATCACTTAGCTAGAATCCATCCAGTTGAAACTAATCTGTGGTTTCTTTCATAAATGATATAATAACTCATCATCATCATCATCATATTAATATAAAAACTCTTGCATCATATATATCATCACCAACAACACTAGCTTAAAGAAGAAACATTCACTTGTACGAGAAGCAAAGATATCATCGAGTGCTGACATGGTAATGATATTATAAGCGTTCATAACACCACAAAAGCAAATCACTCTTTGAGATTAAGTTCAGGACGAAGAACACGGACATGAGAGGACAACTACTAAGAGCATGAACTAGCTAATTAATCACTCCTGCTGCTCTCTCTCGGGTAAAATAGCATAGAACATGTATAGCTTTCCTGATTCATCATATTGGAGCATGCAGATGAACCTGTCTCCTAATCGTGGGTTGCGCTTCTGATTGCTGCCCCCTTGTACTTCTCTGCGATCGTTCACAATTTTTCTCCAGTCTTTTATTATTAAGCATTCCTCGCTATTAGAAATCCTGAATGCACTAAAGTGCATTGTAGGATATCTTGGCTGTAAGCTAACAATATTCATGGTACCTTTAGTCTCAATCCAATAAGGCACAACATTCATCGGGAGTCCCTATTGAAGAACATCGTATAGTAACATACTTAGCAATGAAGTTTAGCTTAAAAAATAATGTATGCAAAAGATGCACTGAGGAGAAATAGTAGAAATCTTACCATCTTTCCTAAATATATGTGACCGTAGTTCAGTACGAACACTATTGGTCGCACGTTTTGAGTACTAACATTTCTAAGTGAAGGAAAAAAATTGTCTTGACAGCATCAAGATCCTCAAGCCATGAAATATAATGACTTGTCTCCTCGCAGTTTAGTTCAGCCCCGGGACAGTGGACGGACCTATCTACCAAGCACCGGACATGTTTGTTTGATTGCAAATAAGTTGTCAATATAAATTGAGATCTATTAATTATTCAACTGGTTCAAATAACCTCATATCGAAGACATAAATATGGTTGATAAACTCACATAATGGTAGAACTGGAGGCGTCTGCATATTGACCCAGATGTCTATATTACCTTCAATATCATCTTCCGGACGAATATCAAAGATGATAATCATATCGGACTCAAATGCATAAGCATTGCATAGTGCTTGCCAAGTTTTGCATTCAAAATAGGTGTATGTGTCTGCATTGTATAATTTGACATTGAAGGTATAACCATGCTCGGTCTTCAAGTAAACTCTTTTTACCTTCATAGTTTCGTTAGGACTGAAACATATCTTATCCAAGACAAAAATTCTTGCATGGCAGGGGATACGCTAGTAGAATAGTGAAAAATTAAAGTTAAAAGTTGAAGCAAATGAAGCAAAAGTCATGCTTAATTACGAAAAAGACTTGTCGTTGTGACTTACTGTATCCACTTCGAAGTTCTCATCCAGCTTGATGCTGAAGCGTCTATCATCAACTAGAAAATTTTTGCTGCACATGCCGCGCTGGTCTTTGCAGTATTCGCACATAATGAAATTGCGTTCGTCGTCAGACGACATTCCTATGTTCATAGGTGAATCATTAAACACTTATTAGTTCTATTAATTCAACTAATTCTTTTAAATCAACTAGTTCAACTAATTAATTGAACTAATTCAACTAAGCACTTACGAAAAATATACCTAAATAAAGTAGCTCAACTAATTCAACTAACTAGTTCAACTAATTAATTTAACTAATTCAACTAAACTAGTTCTATTAATTTTCTTACTAAAAATAAGGTAGCTAGTTCTATATAATAAAATGTTAATTAGATAATCAAATCTCATATAACTAAATTAAATATATATCTAACATATAATTTATATCTAATTCATCTAACATTTGACATTAATATATAACATATGTTCATATATAGGTGAAACATTAAACACTTACTAGTTCTATTAATTCAACTAAGCATTTACTAAAAATAAACTAGTTCTATTAATTTCTTACTAAAATAAAGTAGGTAGTTCCATATAGTAATATTTTGATTAGATCATCTAATCTCATATAACTAAATTTTCTTACTAAAAATAACTAGTTCTATTAATTCAACTAATTCAACTAAGAATTTACTAAAAATAAAATAAAATTTATAACTAAAAAACTAAAAAACAATGTGTGTGTGTGTGTGGACATGGCGGCCGGGGCAGGATCTTGTTGGAAATATGCCCTAGAGGCAATAATAAAATGGTTATTATTATATTTCCTTGTTCATGATAATTGTCTATTGTTCATGATATAATTGTGTTATCCGGAAATCGTAATACATGTGTGAATAAATATACCACATCACGTCCCTAGTAAGCCTCTAGTTGACTAGCTCGTTGATCAAAAGATAGTTATGGTTTCCTGGCTATGGACATTGGATGTCATTGATAACGAGATCACATCATTAGGAGAATGATGTGATGGACAAGACCCAATCCTAAGCATAGCTCAAAGATCGTGTAGTTCGTTTGCTATAGCTTTTTTGAATGTCAAGTATCATTTCCTCAGACCATGAGATTGTGCAACTCCCGGATACCGTAGGAGTGCTTTGGGTGTACCAAACGTCACAACATAACTGGGTGACTATAAAGGTGCACTACGGGTACCTCTGAAAGTGTTTGTTGGGTTGGCATGAATCGAGACTGGGATTTGTCACTCCGTATGACGGAGAGGTATCTCTGGGCCCACTCGGTAATGCATCATCATAATGAGCTCAATGTGACCAAGTGGTTGCTCAGGGGATCATGCATTACGGTACGAGTAAAGTGACTTGCCGGTAACGAGATTGAACGAGGTATTGGGATACCGACGATCGAGTCTCGGGCAAGTAACGTACCGATTGACAAAGGGAATTGTATACGAGATTGATTGAATCCTCGACATCGTGGTTCATCCGATGAGATCATCGAGGAGCATGTGGGAGCCAACATGGGTATCCAGATCCCGTTGTTGGTTATTGACCGGAGAGTCGTCTCGGTCATGTCTGCGTGTCTCCCGAACACGTAGGGTCTACACACTTAAGGTTCGGTGACGCTAGGGTTGTTGAGATATTAGTGTACGGTAACCCGAAAGTTGTTCGGAGTCCCGGGTGAGATCCCGGACGTCACGAGGAGTTCCGGAATGGTCCGGAGGTGAAGATTTATATATAGGAAATCAAGTTTCGGCCATCGGGAAAGTTTCGAGGGTAATCGGTATTGTACCGGGACCACCGGAAGGGTCCCGTGGGTTCACCGGGTGGGGCCACCTCCCGGAGGGCCCCATGGGGTGAAGTGGGAGGGGAACCAGCCCCTGGTGGGCTGGTGCGCCCCCATGGGCCTTCCCCTGCGCCTAGGGTTGGAAACCCTAGGGGTGGGGGGCGCCCCACTTGGCTTGGGGGGCAAGCCACCCCCCTTGGCCGCCGCCCCCCTTGGAGATCCCATCTCCTATGGCCGTCGCCCCCCTAGGGGTCCTATATATAGTGGGGGGGGAGGGAGGGTAGCCGCACCCTAGCCCCTGGCGCCTCCCTCTCCCTCCCGTGACACCTCTCCCTCTCGCTAAGCTTGGCGAAGCCCTGCTGAGATCGTCGTTGCTTCCACCACCACGCCGTCGTGCTGCTGGATCTCCATCAACCTCTCCTTCCCCCTTGTTGGATCAAGTTGGAGGAGACGTCTTCCCAACCGTACGTGTGTTGAATGCGGAGGTGTCGTCCGTTCGGCGCTAGGTCAACAGTGATTTGGATCATGACGAGTACGACACCATCAACCCCGTTCTCTTGAACGCTTCCGCTCGCGATCTACAAGGGTATGTAGATGCACTCCCCTCTCCCTCGTTGCTAGATGACTCCATAGATTGATCTTGGTGATGCGTAGAAAATTTTAAAATTCTGCTACGTTCCCCAACAGATCTCACCGGCGAGGCGAGGCGACGGGGGCGGCGACGGGGACGGCGCCGACGGGGATGGTGATGACGGGGATGGGGACGGGGCGGCGACA
>NC_041392.1:12105861-12114115 GCF_002162155.2 Triticum dicoccoides
ACGGGGCGGGGCGCGGCGACGGGGACGGGGACGGCCGGGGCGGCGACGACGGGGACGGGGACGGGGACGGGGACGGGGCGGCGACGGGGGCAGCGATGGGGGCGGCGGGTGACGGGACAGAGGAGAAGAAGCAGATGAGAAACTGAATTTTTTGAAGTGCCATATATATAGGAGGGGTTTTTAGTACCGATTGGAGCCACCAACCGGTACTAAAGGCCAACTTTCGCTAGGCCAAGGGGCGGGAAACGACCCCTTTAGTACCGGTTCGTGCCACGAACCGCTACTAAAGGCCCAATTATTAGTACCGGTTGGAGCCACCAACCGATACTAAAGGTTGTGCGCTGCCACCCGCGGTGCACAAAGTTTAGTCCCGCCTCGCCGGGCGAAGGGTAGCCGCACTGGTTTATAAACCTAGCAGCGGCAGCCCTTTCGAACTCCTCTATAAAGCAGGCTTCTGGACCTAACTACGGCGCGCTGCCCTATGAGTCTGTTGGGCCTTGTGGGCCTGAAATTGCACGCCCTGGTCCAGCAGGCCCACAGTGCAGCGCCCCAATTTTTTTTATATAGTTTTTTTCTGCTTTATTTTTCCTTCATTTTTTTTCTAAGTAGTTTTTTCTTTTCTGCTATATTTATTTTCTTCTATTTATTTTTGAGTAGTTTTTTATATAGTTTTTTTCTTTTTTGCTATAGTTTTTTTCTTTTCTTCTATTTTTTCTTTTCTGCTTTATTTATTTATATAGTTTTTTTTCTGCTTTATTTTTTCTTCTATTTATTTCTGAGTAGTTTTTTTTTTCTTTTCTTCTATATTTATTTTCTTCTGTTTATTTCTGAATAGTTTTTCTATATAGTTTTTTCTTTTCTGCTATAGTTTTTTTTCTTTTTTGCTTTATTTATTTATACAATTTTTTTCTTTTCTGCTATAGTTTCAACATTTTCATAGTTCATTTTGTGGTGGTTTTCAATTTCACGGTCATTTGGCTCTCTAAACAATTAGGTAAATGACTGAAAAACAACAAATATAGTCAGAACATGTTGGAAATTGATGACATCGCTTTGAATGTTGCATACTGAACGCAAAAGAAGTCCGGAGTTCAAGTAAGTTTAAAAACATTGAAGTGCGCATGTAACAGATGAGTTCTCGTCCGAAACCCTGATACTCCGATAGAGATTGTCCAGTTTGTACACGAAGTGCGTCTAGTTTTTGTCGTGACCCTCTCTACTCTTTCGTACATGCTATGCGGGTGAAATGGTGATACCATGCCAAGTTTCAACATTTTCACAGTTCATTTTGTAGTGATTTTCAATTTAACGGTCATTTAGCTCTCTAAACAATTAGGTAGATGACTGAAAAACAGCAAATGTGGTCAGAACATGTTGGAAATTGATTACGTCGCTTTGAATGCTGCATACTGAACGCAAAAGAAGTCCGGAGTTCAAATAAGTTTAAAAAACATTGAAGTGCCCATGTAACAGATGAGTTCTCGTCTGAAACCATGATACTTTGAAAGAGATTGTTCAGTTTGTACACGAAGTGCGTCCAGTTTTTGCCGTGACCCTCTCTACTCTTTCGCACATACTATGCGGGTGAAATGATGATACCATGCCAAGTTTCAACATTTTCACAGTTCATTTTGTAGTGATTTTCAATTTCACGGTCATTTAGCTCTCTAAACAATTAGGTAAATGACTGAAAAACAGCAAATGTAGTCAGAACATGTTGGAAATTGATGACGTTGCTTTGAATGTTACATACTGAATGCAAAAGAAGTCCGGAGTTCAAATAAGTTTAAAAACATTGAAGTGCCCATGTAACAGATGAATTCTCGTCCGAAACCCTGATACTCCGAAAGAGATTGTCCAGTTTGTACACGAAGTGCGTCCAGTTTTTGTCGTGACCCTCTCTACTCTTTCGCACATGCTATGCGGGTGAAATGATGATATCATGCCAAGTTTCAACATTTTCACAGTTCATTTTGTAGTGATTTTCAATTTCACAGTCATTTAACTCTCTATACAATTAGGTAAATGACTGAAAAACAGCAAATGATGTCAAAACATGTTGGAAATTGATGACGTCGCTTTGAATGCTGCATACTGAACACACAAGAAGTCCAGAGTTCAAATAAGTTATTAAAAATAAAAAAAGGTGCAATGCTGGTTAATTTGCTTCAAGCCTTTCGGAATAGTGTAGACTGCACTGCACATAGCTCAGTGCAATCTATGCTATTCCGAAAGGCTTGAAGCTAATCAACGTGCAGGTGAGCATTGCGCCTCTTCGTCATTGTCTCTGCACTCACGGCTTATAAACCGCTCATATTGCCTCTCCCTTGGCGAGGTGGGACTAAAAATCAGTTTACTAAGAAACTCTAGTACCGGTTCATGCCATGAAACGGTACTAAAGGTCTTCGTGGGGGCCCTAGCCTGACCACAGCCGCACTGGCCTCATTAGTACCGGTTTGTGGCACGAACCGGTACTAAAGGTTCCCCATGAACCGGTACTAATGAGCGCCGCCCGCCTAGCCGTTGGAACCAGCACTAATGGTCACATTAGTGCCGGTTCAGTTACAAACCGGGACTAATGTGCTTCACATTAGGCCCTTTTTCCACTAGTGGCATATGTTTTTTTGGCAAAATGTTTCTATAACAAGGATCCCATTGCAATAGCGACATACATAGTTGCTAGACGCATATGCTTTTTTTTGGCAAAATGTTTCTGCGACGAAGATCCTATTGCCAAAAAAAATCTAGAACGAGAACCCTGTTGCAAAAAAAAATCTACAACATTACCTATGTTGCAAGATTTCTGCAACATGTTCATTGTTGCAAAGATCTCTCTGCAACATTAACTCTGTTGCAATGGGGAACAACACACTCAGCCGGTCGATGGAGCGAGATCAAATGGCTTGTGAGGCTGTGGATCTTTTAAAAAAGATCCACCGGCCGACGCGTAGCAGCTCCCTACAATAAATCCTAAGCTATCCTATCTTTCCAAACTAATCACAATACTCAACAGGTATGACTGAGGAAATTTTAAGACAACCGACAGGTAGCGGAAACTTAAGGATATGAGCGAAGGATTTCTCGAAGCCCGACTTCCAGGTGTGGATGGAGCCCTTGAGCACCTTCAGATCACCGCCTTGATGCTGATGTCTCCCCTTGATTTCGTCCAGGCTCCTCATGGTCTCGAGGATCTCAGCTTCTTACGCATCGCCGTCATGTGGTTATGTTGCCGTGTATTGAACTTGGGCTTGATTAGATAGTCCAGCAGATCCAGCATGAGAAGTAGGCTCTGATCTGATTACCACTTGTTAACAACTCGATACAGTGTAAGTCTCAACTTCCTCAATTCACAGTCACTGAAACGAGCCACAAGTGGGCACAAGTCCATCCAGCCGCATCACTATATCTAGCCATCCCAGAGTGGGCATAAGTCCATCCCAGCCGCGATATAAAATTCCTAATCATCCTTTGTCTCTTTGTAATACTCGATGGCTAGATATGGTGACGCGGCTGGGATGAACTTATGCCCACTCTGGGCCTGCCATTCTGCTGCTAGGGCTTATGTTTCCAGTGCTGCATCTGAGTGTGGGTCACAGTCTCACAGATCCTCTGGTAGCCTCTCCTTGTCGCCTTGGTGCTCCACCACATCGTCTTGTGGCTCATGGGAGTGGACACTCTTCCAGACGCAGCATGAGTCTTTATGCAATCATGCAGGGATTGCAATCTAGACTTGTTTCATAGGTCTTTCAGTATTGCACATTGATGGATGAAGCAACGAGATCAGCAGCTGATCGAACGCTCTTTCTGGGCATCCAAAAAATCATCCAACTATTTCTTACTTTCCTTATGCCTCCTAGTCCTATGTGTTTATGATACCATCCGATTTTTTATTTCATCATCTCTTATGCTCAAATGCACTTGACGCCGTTACCCTTCCTGGAGGCGAAGCCGAGGTCCCCCCTATCCACCCCCAAACCCCTCCCGGACGAAAGTTCAAAATTCAGTCTGGATTGGGCGGCGACAGCATCCCGCGCGTCGTATCCTCCATGGAGGCGCCCTCTTGGGAGGAACTGCTATTCGGGGGAGAGATGTTGTGGATGGTGGGCTCCGAGTAGCTCCAGCAGTGGCGATGGTGTGGAGGTTGCCAGGTGGTGCGGCGTTGTATCTACCGCGTCATTGACGACGAGTGGTGGCGGCATGGTGCAGCAGCATATCGACGACGGATGCGCCTGGATGGACGAGCGCAGGGTGGTCGAGCTGTCTGGCGCCATGGTGGCGTCGACGGCAGGCCTGGCAAGGTCTGTGCGTCAATACCTGCTCTGGAGATGGATCGGTGGAAGAAGGCGGCGGCAGCCTCGGTGAGTGCGCCGGGCCGGCGTGTGACCCAGTCCCGGTACGTGGCTAGGATGGGGCATCCGGCATTAGATGTTAGGATTTGGTGTGATGTCTGTTTGGTATTAGGCTCGGACATTCGGCACCACTGCATCAAGGGGGTAGGAGTAGCGACAGATGTTGCCTAGATGATGGCTTCAGGCTTACTGATGTAGTATTTTGTAAGGTCTTTTGTGCTTAATAATTAATAAAGTGGCCGTATACATCGTCCAGATGCATAGGCCGGGGGTGCATCCTTCTTTTCTATAAAAAAATGTATGCATGCATGTGATGGGCTTTTCCGCGTGCTCATATCAAGATGGGGTAGTTTATATAGGAGATTGGCAGTAGTGATGCTATGACCTAAAACCTGCGATGTCAATGTTTGTCATCGACTTCAATATTCATACTTTAGTTTATGAAATTCGAAATGTGGTAGTTGGGAAAGATGTGAATAAAAAAATCACACTTGTGTTTGCCAATGATTTCGACCCACCATTTGCGTTTTGAAGGGGCCCAAGTATATAAAGACTTTACCCCATAAAAACAGATACAATTTTAACCCTTTATTTCACTTTTCACGAGTCATTATCTTTTCGGTTATGGACAAGATAAATGACCACAAAATTATTTTCAGTGATCCTTGCATAATCTGTGGCTCGTAAATGGACATTGCCTCTTAGTAAAGTTTTTCGTTCTACATTTGTACGGTAAGAAAATACTCAGCTACTTGCGCTTCCATGGCTACTTAGTAAATCACAATGAGGATCTCAGCTACTTGCGCTTCCATGGCTACCAGGTGCTTGTGTTGCCGCGTAGTGAACTTGGGCTTGATGCGGTAGTCTGGTCGATGCAGCGTGGGAAGTAGGCTCTGATTATCTCTTGTTAACAACTTGCTCCAGTGTTCCTCTCAACTTCTAAATTCACAGTAATTGATACAAGTCGAAGGAGTTTCCAGAGCTGCGGGGAGGAAGACGAACATAAAGGGCAGCGGATGGCCGTCACAAGACAGTTCCTAATCAATACATGCCTCCGAGATTGTACTTTGATGGCTACATATAGTCACGTGGGCGTGGCTGGGCTGGCCATATGCCCACTCTCGACCTGCTGTTGTGTTACAGGGCCTTCTAAAGTGTGGATCCCACCTTGTCAGACACCGTCTCGACTTGTCGCTCCACACCACTGTCTTGACGCACATGGGTGTCTGGACGAATCTGTATGCAATTGTGCATGGATTGCAACCTAAACCTGCCGCATAGCTCGTTCAATATTCCACATTTCCGGATGAAGCAAGTTTAACAGCAGCGTCGCAACCGCTCTGTCTGGTATTTGGTAACACCAATCGGGACTAAAGGAATTTTCTCAAATTTTTTCTATTTTTTTATTTTTTTTGAACTTTTTAATTGTTTTTGAATTTTTTTACAATTTAATCTCTAATTACTCCTCATCACTACTCAATTAACCTCTAATCTCTAATCACCCCTCATCATTCCAAATCAACCGGGACTAAAGCTTAAGCATGAAGTCACACGTTGAGCATAGTATTAACATCATTCTAATCATCCTTGTTGTTTTCCTGACAATAGTAAGATGTCAATCCTATTAACCCTCAGAACTTGAGCTTAAGCATGAAGTCACACGTTTCACTGTTTGAGTTTGAAACTATTATTCTAAAAAACTACAATTATTTAGTAACACTAATATTTAGTAACACTAATGGGCATCGCACCCTTTAGTCCCGGTTCGTGGCACCAACCGGGACTAAAGGTCCCATTTGAACCGGGACTAATGCATATACGGTGCCCTAGCCGCTCGAACCGGAACTAATGCTTACATTACTCCCGGTTCGTAATGCAACCGGGATGCGGATTTCTGGCCGAACCAAAGCCCTGTTTTCTACTAGTGAATCAATATATGTTGCCAGGTCGATTTAGCAAAAGAGAATATCTGAATAATATAGATATAAGATTATTCGCAGCGCCGGAACTTCAGATGCCAACCATATAGTGCACGTGAAAAAACATTTTTATTTTATTTTGAAATAAGGATCAAGCCCCATTCGTGATCACAAATCACTTGAACACATTTCCTACATGGTACCATCAGAGAATATATTTAATCCCCTGAGCACATAAGTAAGAGGTTGTCATTGGATATGTTCAGCGCAAAAACTCGAGAGACCACAGGGCAATGGTTCTTTTTACCGATATCTTCCATTCCCTAAAGCAGTTTCCTAATGGAAACACAATAATTTACGATTATGTGTTGTTGTTTAATATTTTTATGTGTTGCTTTATAGGCATGTTTTTTTACTTATGAGAATCTGTTGTTATTATGACTAGCCGGGTGGCCCGCCCGATGTGCGGGCTAGAACTTTATAGTTTTATCGTGAGAATGCATTGTTGAATTGTCTATAGAAAAATGAAAAAAAAATGTGATCACTTTCACAAATAAATAAAGTGCAATTCAGAACTGCAGTTTTCCAAAACTATAGTAACATTTTTTTTTTACTTATCCTAGTAGCTTAGAAATGCAGATTTAATACATTTATTAGCACAGAAATAGACAACTATGATGAACTTCCTTATCTCTACATGTATTACAAAAAATTGGATAACTAAAGAGATGCAATCTGATGCAAGATGTAGGAAGGAGAACAAAAGAAACTTTCAGATATCAAGGTATTTAAATGCAATGTGAGCTAAATTTTCTCGCAAATTCTGAAGAACCTGAATTTAACACATGTACACTCTCACAATACATCTTGGAATTACATAAGAATTAAGATCTATGAGAAAATAAACATAAAAATATTAAAAGGAAATTGTATAAATAGCTTTAGCTAATCTTTGTCACATGATTGTATAAATAGTGTAAACGACAAAGTACAAAGAAATTCAGGAGGAAACAAAAATTTCAGGTTTAGTTCAACTCTAACCCCAACTGGTTCTTGAGCTGTTAATGACATCGAACAATGACGTGTTTTTTCTTGTAAATTATCTCAACAACATCAAACTTGAGGATATTTACGTCATCTATTAGATGGCACTACTCTAATTTGTAGTAACCTCTACGAACAGATCGCTCCAATTTCAATCCTTTTATTTCCTTATCATGGCTAATCAATCAAGAAGATATAGAATGCGTAAATCATTTTCCATTTCTTGAGCGTTTAAACTGAGCTTTGGTGGCGCAAAACTGAAGGAACAAACAAAATTATATTTGTCCTACGAACTTGCTTGTGAACTTTTACTGAAATAAGGTATCCATATGAAATAAGTAAGAACTTAATTTAGGTGCTATTATCTTAAAAAAGATCCAAATCAATGTAACATATATATTTGCATTTAGAAATTAATCTTCCATGACACTAATCAATCTCTGGATGGTATTTTTCTTCAGAATCCCAATCAGTATTCCCACCATTCTTTACTCTTCCCTCTCTCCTGCTCCATATCCCCTCGTCCGGGATCCGGCCCCTCCTATTCTCCGAGCCTCTTGTGTACACATGGGCAAGATGGTCATGTATATACCATGATGCACATCACAGTTTGCAATAGAACAAAGCTAAAGAGGTTAATTAAAATAACATCTTGGGAACAAATTCTATGGAGACAAGTCCATATGTAGTCGTACTCTAGCCAGAAACCAATATTTTTTTTAAGCTGCTGTGTAGTCCTTTCATGCTTGTCATCTGGATGTCATGTGATGAAAAATAGTACATGTACTATCCAGTTTGACAGTGTAACAAAGGTATGTATGCACATACAAGGGATAATACTTACATGAGAGCAATTTGAGAGAATGCCCAAAAAGGCTTTCGCCTCGTTTTATATATAAAGCAACGATCCACAACAAATTGGTATAAACGCACACCATCATA
>NC_041392.1:12114445-12130296 GCF_002162155.2 Triticum dicoccoides
GGGGACTCCCCCGTGAACATGCCACTGCAAAAGAGATGAAGCCGCATACGACGAACCGTGGTTTCCAAGACGGCGCCTTCAGGAAGGTTACGACACCAGAGCGCAGCCGCCGCCCGATCTGAGGATCAGAGTTTCCCCTGGAGCAACACGACTGGCAATGAGAGCCGCGACGACGCCTTCAAGAAGAGAACGAGTTTCGCCGCCGCCGGTCTGGCCGAAGACAGAGCAGGTTTTCACCCCGGCCAACACTCACCGCCATCGAACGCCACAACCCGGCTATCACGCCTCCCACACGGCCATGGCCACCGGGCAACACCAAGCCACGGGCTCTGCCCAACAGCGCCGCACTACCACCACCAGGGCCGCCGCCCCGGCATCCAAGACCTTGACACCTCCACACCCAAGACCCGCCGCTACCCCAACCAAAGAGACGAGCGGAAAGGCCCCGCCTTTCGCACCCCTGGACGGCCCCCAGCGCCGAGACCCAATAGGTCGGCCAAAATTGGCCACCATCGACCCGTCCTGCTGCATCGAGCACAAGACGAGCACGGTCCTGCAGCCGGGCGCGAACCGAGCATGGTCCTGCAGCCGGGCGCGAGACAAGCACAATCCTACTGCCGGGCACGAGACGAGATCGATCCAACAGCCGGGCACAGGACGAGCTCGATCATGCTGCACCGGGCGCGAGACAGGCGATGGACTGCAACTGGGAGAGGGCCAGCCCTTCGACGAAAGTAGTGCCCGAGCGCCGAGGGAAGGGATCGAAGGCCGAAACAGTCCACCTGCAAACGAGCCGACGCTGACAAAGAAGCCAGCCGTCACTGCAGCCGGGGCCGCCAAGCTGTCGTGTAGACACGAGGCATCACGGAGGCCACACCATACCTCCGAGCGCCGCCGTATCCCGCAACCAGAGTAGCCACCAAGCCGGCCGCTGCCCTACTCCGCGTCGCTCGCCGGGACCAAGCGAAAGGCCCGAAAGAACACGCAACCACCAGCCACACCTCAGCCCGCCAACCCCGCCGCCAAAAGACGCGCCGCCGGGAGGTGCAGCCCCACGGGACCTGCCTGAAGCCCACACGCCGCCACCATGGCTGCACCAGCGCCTGGCCAAGGGCAGGCAACCGCAGCCAACCCCGCCCAGCCAGAGGGCCAGCCCAAGGACGGCCGCGTACGACGCAGACCACGCCCCCCGCCACCTGCGCCCAGCCGCTTCGCAGCCGCCGCCGCCTGAAGGCCCCCGCACCTGCTGCTCGCAGCCCCGCCGCTCCACAACAGGCCGGGCCAGCGCCGCCGCCGCAACGCCCACGGCCGCCCGCGCCGCCAGCACGGCCGTCCGCAGCGCTGCCGCCGCGCCCCGCGCGAGCGCCACGTCCCATGGAGGTCGTCACATCCCGCGCTGCAGGACCGCCGGGGGAGGAAAGAGATCCCCGCCGCCGCCTACGCCGACCGGGCTTTGCCCGGCGGCGCGCTCCGGCGGCGGCGAGGGAGGGAGCGCGAGGAGGAGGATGGCGGCGGCGCGATTTAGGGTTCGCCCCTCCCGCTCGCGGGAGCGGGACGGGACGAGGCTCTTTTGTTCTCTATGCCCTTCAACACATGCCTCAGCTGCTGGTTTCTCATGGCGTTGTGTAGGTTGCAGTGTGAACCGGGCTAGCGGTACTTCCAGCCCTGTGATGTCTTCGTTTGAGTTGCATTAATCCCACAATTGGCGTCCATATCATGAGAGAAGGGTGTGGGTCTCTGATGGTGTGACCATAGAACATGACAACAAATTTCCTATGTAGAACTTGCACAGCAATTAAGTGGTCTGCTATTTTTACTTGCTCCAGTACGTGAACATGAAAGGCTAGGTTAATTGTTCTCATCATGAATTAATATAAAAAACTGGCGCTTAAAGCGGATGTACTAATCAGGAATTCAGAAACAATTTTGAAGTATAAACATAGTGCCCTCTTTCCAAAGCATGCGTGCCAACAAACAGACTTGTACTTCAGCACATCGACAAACCGGCCATGGCCAACCAATTATAGGAGGTCCAGTTGCTGCATTATAATGAAGCCGACATTCGCTAATTTGAAAAGGATCCTAAAGCAGTTCCATGTTTGCTGAAGAAGAAGCATGTTAAGCTCCACGATCAGACCGGTGACATCCCTACGCAAGTAGTGGTTGCGCAAGGAGGGTGCTGGAGAGCATCGGAGCTGAACGGAGAGGATGGCATGATGCGGTGGCGGTAGGCCAGTATCAGGTTAGGTTGGACTATTATTTTCTTGCATAGAATTTATTCGGTATAAGGGAGGCGGACACCTAATCTATTGTTGTGTTTCAAGTCTGAGGTTGCTGTGTATGTGCGTGTATCTTGTCCTTGTTTCTTATTCTGGATCAATTTTTTTTCTTTTTAACTGGCATATGTCTTTGTTGTTGATCGATTGGTGATTAAGGGAGAATTGAATGGCAATGGTGGGTAATTTAGAGATGATTACCTTTAAAGTAAATCCAACAGTTGTGATTTTCTGATTTACATAATTAAAGGCTAGATATGTCTAATTATTTTGGAATTTTCTAGCTTATCTATCTTTTTTCTGGTTAGTCCGTAATCCGGACGACTTGTCATTGGTACATAAAGGTTCATGCTACAGCAAAACGATGTGCCAAATTAAAATTTAAACATTGGAGAGATTTGATCAGTAAATTAAATTTTAAATATAAATTATTAGCCACTAATATCAAGAAGTAGAGGAGGAAATTTAGGTTCGTTCTGCAGCAAAACAATGTGCCAAATTAAAGTTTAAACAATGAACAGATTTGATAATAAATTAAACTTTAAATATAAATTAGTAGCCACCAATACTCCCTCCATTCCACAATGTAGTGCTTCCTCTATCCCCATGCTTCAACTTTGACCGTAAATTTAACTACCAAGACCGATTACGGCGGGAGCAAAAATTATATCAGTGGATTCATATTCGAAAGAAGTTTTCAATTATATAAAAATTTCTCCTACCGCAGTTGGTCTCGTTGATTAAATTTATGGTCAAAGTTAGACCTCGGGAAGCGTGGGCGTACTATATTTTGGAATGGAGGAAGTATTAAGCAGTAGAGGAGTATGTCAGACATGGTCATGTAATGAGTTTCCGAAGTGCATACGTACATGATGTTCCTTTTTTCTATTTTGCAAAATCACGAACATACATGTGTGCCATTTCTTTTCTGTAAAATCTGACACATATGTTTCCTACGACAACATGCTCCTTGTTTTTTTTCTAACTTCACATATTGCTTCTTTTTTTAACCTAAACACTTCCCTTTTTTCTTTGACGCCAACTAAACACGTTCCTTGTTTTTGTAAGGAAGAGTCCGGTTTTTTTACTCTTCTTCCTGGGATGTGTGTTATCTTTTTAATGTAAGTTATTTCTGTATTGATGAAGGGAGTCTATCGCGTAAGTTTGAGCCCCATCATATTATTCACAAAGTGTATATGTCCTAGGATTTTATGTTTGAGGCCCAGCATTTACCAAATATATTTTATTTAACATATGTACATTTATTTTTACCAAAATGTTTTTGTAACATATGCACATTTAAATTTGTCACGTCCTGTCGTTGGAGGCCCACAACATTATGTATGCTACACAAATCAAACGGTCAACATAATCCTATTTTTTAAGATTTACCAGATCGAGGACTAGTATTTTCTAAGTAACGTGGAATTTTCTAGCATATTTACCTTGCTTCTAGTTCGCCTTATATTACCTTAATATATAATTATTTTTACCAAAAAGTTTTTGTAACATATGCACATTTAGATTTGTCACGTCCCGTCCTTGGAGGCCCACAACATTATGCATGTTACACAAATCAAACGGTCAACATAATCCTATTTTTAAAGATTTACCAGATCGAGGACTAGTATTTTCTAATTAACGTGGAATTTTCTAGCATATTTTTTTAAACTTAAACACTTTCCTTTTTTCTTTGACGCCAACTAAACACGTTCCTTGTTTTTGTAAGGAAGAGGCCGTTTTTATTTTACTCTTCTACCTGGGATGTGTGTTATCTTTTTAATGTAAGTTATTTCTGTATTGATGAAGGGAGTCTATCGCGTAAGTTTGAGCCCCATCATATTATTCACAAAGTGTATATGTCCTAGGGTTTTCTTTTTGAGGCCCACCATTTACCAAATATATTTTATTTAACATATGTACATTTATTTTTACCAAAAAGTTTTTGTAACATATGCATGTTTAGATTTGTCACGTCCCGTCCTTGGAGGCCCACAACATTATGTATGCTACACAAATCAAACCATCAACATAATCCTATTTTTTAAGATTTACCAGATCGAGGACTAGTATTTTCTAATTAATGTGGAATTTTCTAGCATATTTACCTTGCTTCTGGTTCGCCTTATATTACCTTAATATATAATTATTTTTACCAAAAGGTTTTTGTAACATATGCACGTTTAGATTTGTCACGTCCCGTCCTTGGAGGCCCACAACATTATGCATGTTACACAAATCAAACGGTCAACATAATCCTATTTTTTAAGATTTACCAGATCGAGGACTGGTATTTTCTAATTAACGTGGAATTTTCTAGCATATTTACCTTGCTTCTGGTTCGCCTTATATTACTTTTAATATATAATAGATATGTTGTTCTATGTTGTTGTTTAAAATGTGTTGCTATTAGTAATTTATGATTATATGTTGCTTTTTAGAACTATTTTTTGCTCAATTTGATGTGTTATAAACTGGTTATTTTTACCCACGGATGCCCATATACCAGGTCGGGTGACGGGTATGGGAAAAAGTTATACCCTTAACGGGTATGGGTATGAATGCTAGGTAAGTTTACGATGGACGGATATAGGGTATGGGGTCGACGTGTAGGGTGTACCCATACCCTGCGGGTACCATCCCTACTCCCTGCACACACGGAAGTATTATCTCTTAACCTGTTGTGTTGCCGTCCCATGTAACACGATATGCATCGTGGTACATGATGGCGACGTGATGAAGACGCGCTTAGATTACCAAATGTACATAAATTGCCTTGATTGTGGTGTGTTATAGTTTTCAAGTCAGTCTGCCTGCATGTATCACGCAATTGACGACTAAAGCACTATACAGTTTGCTTGATTAACCAGTATTAGCATCTAAACTGCCTGCGACGACTGATCAACCGACAGCAAATGCCGCTGAGATGATCATGTGAATAGATCAATCAAACTGACATCTACTATGCTACGAAACAGTAACATGGTGCACATGCCAATTGGTAATCAAGTGCATCTCTGTATATATAACCAAGCTGATAATGTAGAAGTCTGTGTGTCGTACAATGTCATGGACTGATATGCCAGCAGATACACATGCAACCGTCATTCGTATGGGTGACAATAGTTTTCCCTCTGGAGTCGGAGCTGCTCAGGAGGGCCCTTGCTGCCTGGTCGTCGGCATGTGCGGTTGAATGCTTGGCATTGCCCGACACAGGCCTCGGTGCTTGTTTGCGTTGAGCGCTACATCGCTGGTCGTCGATGGTGAAGGCGGAGCCGTCCTAGCGGAGGTGTGATGACGATGGTACCGGGTTGCAACCTTGATGACGTTCTCTCCTGGACGGCGTGTCTGCATTGTTGTGTGGGTTGCCAGTAGCTTGTTTTTGCGGGTGTTTGTATCGGTTTCGCTCAGGTTTCCGTTAATTAACCGGGAAACTCTCTTCGACCTCTTTTATTGAATCAGGTCCTAAGGAACCGTGTTTCACAAATAGAAACAGTAGTTGGCACTCAGGAACACCATCTACATTACGGCCAATCTCACTTTCCTCTTATCTGTTTACTTCCCACAATTTAGTTTATGAAATGGCAAGATTACCTCTATGCAAGACTCATTGCATGTCTTTCTTTTGGCAAAAATGAACAAGTGAGAGATGCGTTTCACCATGGTGGAAGAAATTGCACAATCACATCTGGTGACGTATGGTATGGACAGCTTTAATTTTGTTGGCGACATGGTGATTTTGACTCTATGCAAGGTTGGTTATGTATCTTTTGTTGTCATGTCTTAACTTTATTTAGTCTATGAAGCGGATATTGATTATTAGCTCACTTAAAAAATCAATTTTGTGAGACTATTATGGTTATGTTTTCATTTCATTATTAATGAGGGTTTGTGATTCGGAAGTTTGGTGGTAGTTATGCCGCTATTGTTAACTGCGCTTGAGCGACCAGGGTTCTACTGTCTCCTCTCTGTACGTTCGGAGCAGAAAACCAGACAAAAAAATTTGTTCATGCGACATAAAAACTGGAGCAAAACCGGCCACTTGGTGGGAACGAACGTGAGGGCGAGGAGCGAATCAGACGGCAGAAGTGTCGTTCGGTATTGTTGCAGAAACGATCTGGTGTGCCACATAATTTCTCCTTTTACTAATATGGTAGCACACAAGGGAAAAGACTGATATGCAATGACTAGCTACTTGAATCCCAGGTACACGGTTTTCCCTCTGTAATAGGAGTAGCACAAGCAGCAACGCGAATTACTAAACGGTAAAATTGAGCTAGTTATGCCTCCTCACAGCGATTTGGAATGCTAAACAGTCCGATTAAGTATACGAATGCTTCATATTAGTTCACATCTCCCGTTGATTCTAGCTACTTTCATCGATGCCATTTATAATGCTTCATTATCAGTTTGATTGACCTCTATTTCTCGTAAAGTGCTTGTGGCAGGAACAAGGGAATGATTTCTGTGGATACTACGTCTGCGAGTTCATCTACAACGCGACTTGCAAAAGTAAGCAGGGCTACTCTCAAAGACAATTTGATGTGCGTAAGCAATAATATTCACAATTTCATTTTATTACACCATCATTTCTGTTGAGTTTCATTCATATATATGTATTAACCTCCTTCTTCAAATTAGACGTGGCAGATGCGGAATGAACTCCTACCAGAAGATCACATGAAAGCAATTCAAGAGGAATTAGCGGGATTCTTTGTTGACCACGTCATCAATAAAGCCGGAGAATATCATGTTGAAGCTGAGTTCTTATATAATTAAGGGAGATTATATTATAAGAGATCTTATTGTATATATGTAGCCAGTAGCGTCGGATAGATATACGAAAACTTGTTGTTCGCGCAATCTATCGGAGAGGGAGAGGTCGATATCACTTCTCTCAGTATGCATGACGAACTTCTGTACTCAATGGTTTCCTTCATTTGCTTACTGGCTAGCGTGTCGAGGGCCTCTCTATACGTATAGTACGTAGCTTCGACCAAGCACAGAGATAAGAGAGGACACTTCTCTCTATTAATTAATTAGCTACCTAACACAATACGTGAATCACCTTAATTAACCACACAAAACCCCCAAATCCCCCCTTTCAGAAAAAAACAAAAACCCTAGCCCCTGAAAAGCTGACGCGTGGATGCCTTTAGGTCCCGCTTGGTGCCACCAACCAGGACCAAAGGCCCTCCTACCTGGGCTCGCCGCATCGGCCATGTGGAGGCCCATCTGTCCCGGTTCGTATAAGAACCGGGTCTAAAGACCAAGGGCTTTAGTAATGACCCTTTAGTCCCGGTTACTAAACCGGGACAGATGGGCCTTACGAACCGGGACAAATGGCCCTTTTTCTACTAGTGACACTTGGTCACGGCAAAGCTCAACATATGCTTTCTTTCTTCTATCTGAGATCACTTGTGTCCATGAACATTAACTTTTGCTATTGTTCCATTACTTGGATTATTTCTTCCATGGCCACCTTCCTCTTCTTCACCACCACCTTCCTCTCCTTGGTTGCAACCTTCAGCTCCTTCACCGCCACCTTCCTCTCCTTGGTTGCAACCTTCAGCTCCTTCACCGCCACCTTCCTCTTCTCGGCCACCGCCAACCTGTCCTTGGCCGCAACCCTCCTCTCCTCAGTCGCCGTCTTCCACTGCTCGGCCATTTCTTTTCTTGCATTCATGATGGCGTCCAATGATTTCTTCATATCATTGTCTTCGTCCTCTATGCCCTTTTCTTTGGCATTCATTCTTCCATCGGGCCTACTCAGAGGAGCAAATGAGTTGGGAGTGGGGTTTCTATTTTCCTTCCTCACCACTTGATGCATGTTCATCATCAACATCATCTAATGTTGCATCTCCAATGGATCTCTTCAAATTTTTCGTAGGATCTTCATATATGTGTATCACGGTTCTTCCACTTCTTCTCATGTTCAAGCTTTGTCCAACAATGATGCAAAGTGACTGCTTTGTCTTTCTTTGATGATCATTTTTCCCTTTTCCCTTCAACAAACTTTAAGCAAGGTTGAACTACATACCAACATTAAGGAAACAAGTTAGCACCTATACATACAAGACATGAAGAAAACAAATGATGAATTTGAGCAAATAATCACAATGTCATCCACATTTGTACCACTCGGGTTCATGCGCTTAACATGTGTGAAGCACACCGACCACTTTTGACAATTCGTACATATTGTGTACCATCAATGTCGAGGAGAAACGGTCGATCGATCATTGCGACTAGTATTGCGTGCATCGTAGAACTCTCTGATCTGCATCCAATAAGTATTCATTGGTTTATCGTTACCGGCGATCAGATCAAGACTAATTTTCTTCCATGCTAAACATAGCATCTTGTCTTAATTGGTTTGGTAGATTGCCATTCTTCCCTTTGGAGTTGCATAAAAAAACCATCCTCATTCATGTCAAGATTGAGCTCCTCGTATTGTGTTTCAAATTCTTGGGAGCGGGTTTCTTGAGAGGCAAAATCTTGAGATGCAACATTCATATATTGCAACAAAAATCATCATCGACACTACACACACTAAAATTGAATAACATAGGAAATCACGTCAAATTTGCATTCCACATGTAAAATTTGTGACAACGATGGAAAAAAATAAGGGGAGGATAATTTTATACCTTTGAGACATTTCGTCGAACATGTTGTGCACACTGGTGGGCATGGCGATGGGTGAAAGTGGCTCATTCTCCAAGGACGGGGGCAGGACAGGACTAGGAGGGGTGCACCACTTGATCGCATCAGCCGTCACCGCAACCTTCGTTTTCTTCGAGCATGAGGCAGCCTACGTGGGAGCCCACGAAAACCTCTTCACGTCGGTGCTGCCTTGTGCCTGGCGGGGAGGGGGGGCTTGCTCTTGGGAGTGGCGACATGCCCCGACACATCCCCTCCGGCCACGACGACGACTCATGGGGCCGCAAAAATTTGTTGGTGGGCTGCGGGAGGCTTACGCTTGTTGGCGGCAAGAACCAACGAAGGATGAATTGTGAGGCCGACATGAGCGCCGATCGCATCAGAGATGCCGTCCAAGGCGGTCCGGTGGATGATGGCGGTCACAGGGGGAGGAAGGCGGGGTGGCGGTCATGAGCGGGAACTTTCCTGTTTGCAATTGCGCTGCACATGGAGCTGCTGTATAGTTGCAACACTTGGGGCTAAAATATGGGGCTACCCTAATTTTTTTGCAGCACAATATAGAGACAGGGCATCTATTGGAGCATTGTTGTTTGGGTCCAAATGCCCTAAAAGATAGTTTTTGGGCACTTGGCTTATTTTGCATCATCTATTGGAGATGCTCTAAGTGTGTATTCAACTGTCATGGCATAGTTGTTGGTATGTACATTTTACAACTTCAGTTTTTTATGAGGCGCCATAAAATAAATTATGAGAGAGGGCAATATTGAATGTTTACATGAACTAACCGAAGAATATCAGGTGCTCTCATACATTATGTACTCCCATGCTCCCATTTCATCTTTCAAAAAAACTGTTCTTTTAAATGTTCAGAAGACATGTTTCTAGAATCCTAATGTTTCTCTTTGACATGGAAACACTATGAGTGGTTCCGAATATGTTCCCCCTTTTGGGAAAATTTTGAAACTTACAAGGATATATATGCATATCAACTTTCTTTAGATCTTTGAAATCTGGATTTTTTTTAAACATATGTCAAGGTCTATGGAGCCCGAGAGCCAAATCGATCACGCTTAGGCGCAAGGTCCCTCGACGAAGATTTCGGGCACCGAGCAAAAAAATTGGTTACTGGGCAGTAACCACAAATCCCAGTACCCCACGAGAAATCACATTACCAAGTGAAAACATCCAAACTTCTGAATTCACATCAATTTTGACTAAATTTTTTATGAATTTTATACTAGTTCAAAATTCATTTAAAAATCATCAGGTAACTACATAATATTTTTTCGGTTATTGTGGTAAACGACAATCTCGACGCCCCGTGTGAGTTTTTTTTCATCCAGAATCCAAAACCTTGCCCTCGACGGAGCCACTTGATGAAAATAATGAGTTGTTTGTGGTTCTCAAGATGCAGTACCCTATGGAGAGGACGATTGAGAGTAGAACGAATCGACAGTCGCTAACTTAGTTTACATGTGTCTGACATGGCACTCAAATCCTTACCTGTTTAAGACACATCAGCAGTGACATCGAGACCAAGGAGGGTGCAAATATGTCTTTTCATTTCTAAAGTTTCTAAATCAGTAGCCCCTTCATTCCAAAAAAGTATGTGTATTAGTTTTTCAAAATCAAACTTATGCACGTTCGACCGAGTTTTAGAATGAAAAATATCTCGCCACCGGCAGCCCCATCAGGTCAGAGCCCAACTCGCCGCCCTCGGCCGCAGCGGCCAGGCTGGGCCTCTCCTTTCCTGAAATCCACCGACACCAGCCCCGTCGTCCAGCGCCGGGTGCCTAAGATCGGCATGCCTCCTCCCAATGTGAGTTTCACTTGGAATTATGTTTTTCTGCTGACTGTAGGATGGATGAAAGTGAAGTGCGTTTGCCGGAATACATCTGTTCTCTATTTGTGTTGTGACATTGTTAAGAGCATCTCCAGCCGCGTCCCCAACAAGTCCTCCCCAGACGTTTTTGTCGCGCCGGCGCTGAAAAAATGACCCAGTCGTCCCCCCTCCCCCCAGAAGCCCGTTTTTCATCGGCTCGGGCCTAAACTGGTGCTGCCGGACCCAGACAGAACCCGGCGCCCTGGGGAGCGTCTGGGGCGCCGGCACAAGCGAAAAAGAGCGCGTGGGTCCGCCCTGTCGGCGAGTCCAGCGCCTATTCCCGCCGTTTCTTCCCGCTTTTCCCCCATTTCCCTCTCAGTTTTTCCTTTCCTCCCGCCAATCTCCCTCCCGTTCGCCTCCCAGCCGGCCGCCATGCCACCGAAGAAGTACGTTGTACCCCGCGCGGCGACAACCGTGACCGCCTTCGTCGCCCAGCCGAAGCAGAGGAAGCCAAGGGCGCCGCCGTCCAAGCCACCGGGCATGACAAACGCCGAGTGTAGGGCGGAAGTTCAGCGACGGGAGGCTGTCACCGCCGACCAGCGCAATAGGGCCATCGCCAAGAAGGCCCGTGACAACGCGGCGCGCGCGGCTACGGCTGCCGCTTCGGCGGACCAAGCCGAGGCCGAGGCGACTCGTGCGGGGATGATGAATCCACACGGCAGCCACGCCCAGTACGCTCCCTGGGGCCAGCAAAGCGTCGGCTCTCCGTCGCCGCAGCCATGGGGATTGCCCTCGCCGAGCTACGCCGACGGGGACGCACACGGTGGGTTCAACCCAAACATCACCTTTCCCCATGGACACCCGGCCCAGCGCACGCCCTCGTCCGCCTTCGCCGACGTGCAGTATCCTCCATACAATTACTCGCCGCCCGCCTACGCGTCCTCCCCGACGCCCCATCTACGCCGTTGTGCGCTGCCCTTCTCGCACCTCGGCAACACCGACGAGACTGAGGGCGACATGGACGACATCATCGCCGCAGGTTCAGCCGCGGCCGCCGCGTCTCCCGGGTTTGTCACCCAGGACGAGACGATGGATCTCAGCGGTGGCATGGATGGCGAGCTCGGCTACGTCTACGGCGAGGACGAGCAGGAGGAGCAGGAGCAGGAGGAGGAGGACGAGGAGGAGGAGGAGGAGGAGCCGGCGCCTGTTCCGACGAAGGGGCGCAAGAAGAAGAAGCGGGCGGCCAGGTCAGGCGAGCTGCGCATCAAGTGGGCGTCCAAGGAGGAGGAATGCCTCGCCGAGGCATGGAAAGTCATCTGCCTCGACCCGACCACCGGCACAAACCAGAGCATCGGCACGTACTGGGACCGCATCAAGGCCGAGTTCGACGAGTGCAAGCTCGTCGACCCTACTTCAAAGGCGTCTACATGCAGCGCGGCTCGAAGGCGATCGCGAACCATTGGGGGCGTATCCAGGGGGCGTGCAACAAATGGCATGGGGTCGTCGAGGAGGTCGCGGCTCGTCCGGAGAGCGGCGCCGGCATTGAGGATCAGGTATGCCAGGCCGGTCTCTTCCGCCTCTCTTCGCCGTGTACGCCTGCCAACTGTTTGTTCCTCCGCGTAGTTGCCGCGCATGTTCGCCCTATACTGGCAGAGCAACATCGACGCCGAATTCAAGTACCTCCACGTTTACAAGCGCATTGACAAGTGCAAGAAGTGGGCGGAAGTACGGCGCACCCTCGACAAGGCCAAGGAGACCTATAAGCCAGACGTGCCGACTCCTGGCGCATCGGAAGGGAGGCCGGATGGCAACAAAGGTGCCAAGAAGGGGAAACACGCCGATGCGGCTACCGCTCGAGTGCACGAGTCCATCGAGCACTGCCTCGCCAACGTGCAGGCCTGAGCCGTCCTTCGTGAAGAGAAGACCGACGCGCGGTGGTCGGCGTTGATGTCGAGCAGCACCGTCAAGCCCGACCTGCTCCGGACCAACGTCGCCGCAATGAAGAGAAACACTGATTTGGCTTTCCTGCTGGGCGGGGCGGACATGCTCCAGAGCACCGACGAGGCGGTCAAGGCGTGGTACTTGGTGGAGCGCGGCCTCATCCTGAACCAGCTTCCCTCGACGCCGCTGCCGACACCGACGCCCACGCTGCCGCCGCCGCCGCCAAGCCCGCGTGATGACGCCCAGCAGCACCGATGCCGCGCCGACACCGCCCAGCGTAGAAGCAGCTCCGACACCGCCAAGCCCGCGCACGCCAACTCCGCCGACGCCTGGGGCAGAGCCCGCCGAGTGATGCGAACGCAAACTTCTGCCGCTCTATTTTTTGTACGCCTGTCCGATCGCCGAACTGTGACTTGCGATCGCCGGACTTGTGTGACCTCTTTTGTGAGCGAGAAGGACCAAGTTCGAATTTTCCGCGTCCTGGGGGCGGCGCCTGGGGGCGTGACTGGAAGCTAGGTCCCCCAGGGGCCGAACTAGCGCCGGTTCACCCCCAGACCGCTATTTTTTAGCGCCCTGGGGGGCCGAATGGCTGGAGATGCTCTAAGCGATTTGTTAATTCAGCAAAATGAACTTTTTTTCATGAGAGATGGATAATAGGCCGGTATATACTTGAAGGCAGTACAGTTCTGGGAATACTGTGTTAATGAATGAATCTCATCTCCATAAAGTTGCTTCGTAGATCTTTTTTCTTCCAGAATCTTCTGAATTCATTTTGGTCAGATGTATACTTGCAGTTGCAGGTTTATCTAGATGAAAAGGGCCTTTCAGTATTAGGTTGATGCTCCAACTAAGCACGTCCCTTTTTTAATCTATAGTGGATATAGTCTAACACTCATTTCCTGCTAACAGGTATTTTCATATGGCTGAAAGAATCAACTGCTAGAGATTTCAGAAACTGTTCAACTACACAATTTTTGCTTACGTCTTTTTCAATCAGTTTTGTACTTTAACTCCCTGTTGTATGGATGCATATTAATTTTCAGTGCACAAAATCCAAGGGTTTTAACTTTTTTCCTTCGCACTTCCTAGCGACCTGGACCAGCGCCATGGTAATGAGCGTATCCCCCTACCCTGACCTTCAACTTGAGCGGCAGATCCGCTGGTGGAACCGGTGTCCCTAGGTGAGTAATCGTCCAGATGGACGTTGTGCTTCCGCCCAACAGGTACTACTCCTTCGTCTCATCTTCTCACCAGCTAATTCAACACGTGTAGTTTGTCCACCTCTTCTTTTGGATCTGAATCAAGTTGTGTTATATTGATCCCCATCCCCTCCAGTCAATATTTCTGTAAGAGAATTTTAATTAGGAAGATTCGTTCTAGGTAGAGGAGTAGAGGCATTTTTTCCACAGGGTGGTAGTGAGGTGTTGCAGATTGGAGCACCATCAGCAGTTCTTGAGCACCATGGCAAGGCAAAGGTGCTCCGTGTGCCTTGCATCTTCAAAAGAATCATGTGACGCAGTATCCCAAAAATTAGCATTATGTAAAAATCTGGCTCATCTGAATCTAACATGAAAACATAGAAGATTTATTAGATGTGAAAAATCCTATGAGCAACATACTAATCAACATTCAGCATTAGATTACTTAGTTGGGAGCTAGAACCTTAAAAAAAGTGAATTAAGCTAGATACATAAAAATTTGGCACTCCCAGTGACTCCAAGCCCAAGTAGGCTGTCAGACATGTTGGCATTCTACTGTTGGAGACGACAAGCTTCAGATGTGAGATGGTTCTGTTCAAGTAACTGTGTGTCTGGGCGGTCTTGCCGTTGACCGTTGCGTCCATATGTGGGGTTAGCTGGTCCTGTACCTCTTCCGGTGGTAGGGACTGGGCCACAACTGAAAGTCCTTCTCAAATTTGAGCTCCATTTTTTTTTAAAAAATTCCCTATTTTTTGCACGTTGATGATGACCACTTTGGACTGTATAATTGCTCTTGATATGGTTTATAGCCTCCTGCTACTACTCTTACCATCATCCAATCAAGTTCATCCATGTCAAACCCTATAGCTAGAAATAGAGTAGTGTCGAAAAGAAGGTTTGATTGTACTATTTAATTGCTCATCAATTTCAGTGTATAATTTCTTCAGTTGGAAAACTTAAACCTAAAGATAAACTGGTGGTCTATATGAAATAACACATCAGTTTTCTACTGAGTGATGCCTCACTTTTTATTTGTCTTGCAGATTAGAGTAATAGCGTGATGGTCATTCTCAACCTTGTATTCGTATTTTTTTAGGAGACTGATCCAAGAAAGAATCACACGTTTGCAATATGTACTTCATAAGTGAGAAAATGGTTTCGAACTAGGAAATCTGAAACTGTAGTCTTGTATAGCAATCTCAGATTATTACTGTAGATTGTCTTATTTTATAATGTATTCTGTTTCTTGAATATATATTCCAAAATTTCTCACGTATTGTTTCGGCAAAGAGGGAGAAAGGAGCTGATTGCAGAGCACTGAAATATTTCTTGGCTGCCAAAGCTCCGTGATCGCTTGCACATGTATATTATCCATGTACTCTGGGTTATCTGGGATCAATTACAACAAGGCACTTGGATATATTTTATAAAAGTGTTATATTTTGTCAATTTAATATACTTCCATCACACTGTGTTTATTTATTCATGCTATTTTGATGAGGATATGGCTATGCAAGGCATCCGTGCTTGATAATTGGTCATACAGTGATGTGTTACTCCTTGTGGCATTCATTTGCAGCAGAATCAGATGCAATAAAGTCTGAAAACTAGATTGTTTTTGCTCATATGACACGAAAGACGATGGGAATTTCTTTGGGCGTATTGATCAATGCTTGCCTTTCCCTGCGCTCCAGCTATTCATGCTACTGCATCTAATATCAATTGTAGCTATATAGAGGTTGCCATCATTATGCTATTGGACATAATCTGTGAACTACTCCCTTTGTAAAGGGTACCTTTTTTCAGTTCTTATACCTTTTCGTAATGTTGTGACAGAAACAAAATGTAAAATTAAAAGAATGTTTACCTGAGCGCATCACATGTGTCTCTTTTTATTTGTTTAATTATTTAAAAAAAATTACTACGCAATTATGGGTAAGTTTATTCAAA
>NC_041392.1:12130677-12134132 GCF_002162155.2 Triticum dicoccoides
CACACACACACACACATATATATATATATAAATACATACCATTTTGTTGTCAAAATAGATGGGCGCGGCAACGTGCGCCATAACTGAGCCTAATCCGAGCTCTCTCAGTGATTCGCATTTTCAGCCGTCCGTTTTTTCAATCTGTCAGTTTCTGGCCGTCAGATCACGCCTGGGAAGCAATCTGCGCCGCACTGTACGATATCTGGCCCGACTGTCCTGTGGGCTGCTGCTCCAGGCGCCAAAACGAATGCCTCTGGTGAATTGGGCCGTAGGCCAGCCGATTCTAGGATCGAGCGACTGCGTGCAGCTTCTGATGCGGGAGTTGCTAAAAAAACCGCCCACGCGAGCCGCACACGAAGAGCAGCCGGTGTGTGTACGTCGATTCAATCCACCGGAGGTGTGGGATGGGCGCGCTGGGATCGATCGGTGCGAGGCGCGCACAGGAGCAGCCGATGTGCGTCGGTCGATTCGATCCACCGAAGGTGAGGGTCGGAGGCAAGTCCATGGGCGCGCTGGGATTGACCGGAGGAGCGGGATCCGGCTCCAGCCGATGGGCTCCAGCACGCAGTTGGATGCGAGGTGCGCGAGGGATCAGAGGAGGCGCGCGGGTGAAGAAAGGTGGGCGCGAGGGCTATAATGGCCGACGCCTCCTCTGCTAGAAACTGCTTCTTTCTCTCTTGAACCATGCAATCATGGCATTCATGGCTGGTAATGTGGCAGTTCTTTCCTATGCCCTTTGGTACTATATATAATGCTTTCTCCCCTGCCACTGTTTGCCGACCCTTTGTACTCCGTCAGGAACATTGCTATGGTACGTCTGTTGGATTCATTTGGGTAGATTCTGGAGCTTTGTGCTGTGGATTTTCTTGCTCAGCAGTTCATAATCTCAGATGGCTTTCGGACACCACACCTTATACTTTTGCCACCCTCTCAAGCCTTCTTCCTCTCTCGTTGGAATTCAAGTGTTTTATCATTTATTATCCATGCTTAGCAGTTTTTCAGTTCTAGCATGATGAATCTATGAGCGAACTCTGATGCATCACATGCATGATTTGTTGTGTTTCCCCTGATGTTGGCTGATGAACCAAATCAAATTTTCTCTTGATTAAATTAACAAAAAGCCAGACACATGCAAAAAACGATTGAAAAATTGCACAAGGAGCTCCTGAATTTATGATAGTTCAGTGCCTGCGTGTTAGTCGTGACTTGAGGATATTATAGCTTACTGTTCAGGTTGTTCCATAAATTAAGAGAGAGGACATATTCTCTTGCTTGTTGATTAATCCAGCATCATTGGAAAAACTATTTGTATACTGGTACTACGTACTGAATATTGCTTTCAGTTATTGGTTTTAAATGGAACATTCTTCAGAGCCCTCATCTCTGACAACACTCATGGAAACAATTGCATGCTTTTCCCCTCAGGTTGTAAAAACGGTCAAGGTAGCTGGTTTGCACAAAAAAGGTACAATAAATGGTTGTATTCCCATAGTGCATACATACTCGATGATTTGTGCTCCTTGACTTTTCATTCTGAAAATTATTGCAGGTTTTCCTGTTTTTATTAGTTTTATTATTTCTTTGATACATGCTCTTGCTATATCTGAATGATCTTAAAGTTGGTTGAACTAGGACAAAATTCATTCATAGTATGTTTCGACATTTTGTTTTAGTTGCAGACCAACAGTAGTCTTTACAATCCTGAAAATAAAAGGCCTGCGCAACATATTCTTAGAAATACTGAAGCACAATGTGTTGAGTCATTCCTGTGGAGCTGCCTTCTAAAAATGCATTATTAGAATCTGCCTTTATTCCATGAAGAAGCATCATTATTTCATCCAACTGGGCTAACGAATATTCGTGGTGTTCCTGAAAGTAAAGAAAGGGGATAATAGTGTAAAAGTACATGACAAATCTGAAAGTTGCATATGAGGAACTCATGCTGACCTTCCAAATTGTGCTGAATGCAAAGAGAGCTTTGCATTCTGACCTTCCAAATTGTGCTGAATGCTGACCTGACTTGCTATCCTGAGGAGAAAAGATAAGTGGTAAGAACAATGAACTCCGTACTAACAGTTAGAATTTGGAGCATAATTACAACAGAGATTAGCAAAGATACCATTAAAGAAGATTTGATAAATCAAAAAACAAATCAAGCACATCCTCTGTAGAACACTTACAAGCACTCGATTTAGAGAAAAGGGAGAAAGAAAATGACGTCTAATATATCCTCTCGAGGGAAACACTGTTCCAGTGCACGCAAATAACCCGGAGAGGACGAAACATTGTTGTAATGAGCGTAAACAATGTTTCACCAGTGAGAAGCATGGACTAGAAAATGTTGGGATTACGGGGAAAACAAAAGCATTTCGTTGATGACCTTTCAGCCTTCACGTCTATAGCGAGGCATTGCCCAGCTCCTTTGATTGTCGCAGACAGCAGAGGCCCTTGTACGAAACCCACATACCCAGCAACCCGCCAATCCAGCAAATAATTTTTACACAGGTGTTTCGGTGTAGCTATATGAATTAGGAAAGAACATTCTGAAATTTGGATGTGGACTACTATGTACGGTTTCTGGGCATGTCAAGTATAGTCTAGCACGTGTTGGGTAGAATTGTAAGTTAAGGATTATAAATTTATTGTTTCATAGGTCGCGGACTCACAGGTTTGGCATTTTCATACTTCTGCAAGTTCTACTATTCGTACACCATTATCTATGTACTAGAATGAAAGTAATACACGGCTTCCGTTATGAACATACGTGCACATCCGTGTCAAATATTGATGAGTACTCCCTCCGTTCCAAATTTTTTGTTTTAGATTCGTCTAGATACTGATGTATCTAATACTAAAACATGATTTGATACATCCGTATTTAAACAAATCCAAGACAAGAATTTTGAAACGGAGGGAGTATCTAATATTGATGATATACATGGTGCCCATAAACTGCAGTACATGCTTGCTGACGAGTATTGAGTGCAACAGAGCATCTCATACAGTCACATAAACATGTAGCTATCCGAATATCCGTATAGATATGTGAAACTATAGCCAATAAATAATTTACCTATATTATGATGATTGTTTGGGACCTTTTTCCTTTCCTGAATATGCAGGTTATAGAAACTCATTTTCTGATATCGTAAAGCTCATCTTCAGGTTCATTACATGTGCCAAATGGTTGCAATAATCTCCATTGTGGACAGTGCTTTGGAAATGGTGATAGATTTCTCTAGGGCTATAAACTGGATGCACTGTAATTTGAACTGTTCGAGCTTTGTTACAGTAAATGTTGATGCGGCCTATTTTTATCAAGGTGCTTATATTTCCAGAAGGAAAATTGCACCTATTAGAAATATCAAGGTGCTTCATGCTATGTAGTAGTATGAGATAAATCCCTGATTTTAATTGGATGTACGATCACTAGATGTCAAGATGTGTGGTGCTCT